>NW_010973132.1:224462-242964 GCF_000737465.1 Haliaeetus leucocephalus | reverse complement strand
CCGTCACCGCGCGCCGGCCGGCCGGCCGCCCGGCCCTCCCGCTCACCTTGAGCGGCGCCTCGAGCGCTCCGGCACGTTCGCTACGGGGACAAGCAGGCGGCCCCGCGCCCAGCCCCTCCGTGCGCATGCGCGCGGGCCTTAAACAGGGAAAGGCTGCGGCCCACCCCTTAAAGCGGCGGTGCCCCGAGGCCCGGCCCTTGGGAGGCGGGAAGGGCTGGGGGCAACGTCCCGCCCTGTCAGGGGCCTCCCGCCGGCAGCGGGGTGCCCCGTTGTGGTGGGGAGGGCGGGCCGCTGTGGGCCTGGGTCTCCTGGCGTGGGGCCGGCTGCCCGTGTGGGCGAGGTGATGGCGGCTGATCTCCTCAGGTGCTAGAAAAAGGCGGTTACAGCTCAGGAGGGGTTTTTCTTTGAGAGAGAGAGTAACGGTGAGAGGTGCTTGCTCCTTGCGTGTTCGAGTGGGTGAGATTGTGCTCACTGATGCGATAAAAGGCTGTGTTACGGCCGAGTCGCTGCCGTGTGCAATACAGCGTTCTGTTGACTATATACATACTTCTGCTATGCTTGAAGGCGGGTGAAGGGGCATCTTTACTTCAAGAGCAGGCTGTAGGAGGGTGAATGACTGAAGAGCCAGAGCTTTCCTGGGATGGGGCTCGGGTCCTGGTGCTGCCTGACGTGATTACTCTGTGTACTCGCCCTGTGTTGTAGTGACTCACCGTGCTGGAAAGGCAAACAGGTCTGTGAAGTGGCCACTGAGTCGGTGGAAATTACTGTGGAGCTTAAAGTGACCACTGAAGACTGGAAAAACTCTTCCAGACTAATGGTCCTGATGACTTCATACTCTGCCTCTCTCATAAAGACAGGCAAAGCCTTTCTTTTGTGGCCTTACACATAGCACTTCAATATAGGTCTAAGTGAACGATTTATACTTGTGCCACTATAATATACAAAACTTTGCAATTCACATTAGTTGAAAAGACATCATTGGAACTGTGATGGTCTAGGGAAAAAAAAAAATGAGGTCTCTTAATAAGGGGATTTATACCTCCATACTTTTTTTTCCCAACTTGTATCAGTTGATATAATGACAGGTCAACTTCTTACTGGTGTAATGCACTGAAAGTAAGTCTTCAGGGTTGAAGTTGGCCCCATAGTTTCAAACAGGCATATCTTGTATGAAGAAGGCCTGCGTTAAAATGAATAAATACTGACTTTCCTCATACTTGTACAAGAAAAGAGCAGTACAATTATTACAGAAATAATTATTTCAGAAACCAATGTTACATGTCATTATATGAGCAAACAGGAAAAGGTTATGGAGTGTATTAATGGGGAGCTCCGTGTTAATTTAGAAGTACTATATCTCAAGGACTACTAATAATTGAAATAAAAGTGGGGAACAGGTATGCTGTAAATGCACACATGTGCATAATTTTTTTCTATATATTATGTAATAATAAAACTTCAGGTATTTTTTAAAAGTACCAAAAAAAACCCCAATACATTAAATGGGCTTTCAAAATCTCTGTACAAACCCACTTTCTCTTGCCTAGCACAGGATGGCTTTGTTTCCTCCACAAACAAGGCTATCCTGAAAGGTGGTTACAGCAATCATCCGCAGTTTACTGTTTTAACCCTTATATTCATACCCCCCATTGTCTTTTTTCTTAAGTGAAGCTCTTGTGAAATAAGCTTAGGTGTGAATTTAAAATGCAGTAGCAATTCTGCACTGACTTGCCTTGTGGATACATGTTCTATGCTAAGAATGCCTTTTTGTGGTTTAGCTTAATCCACCTCAGCCTAAACTAAACCACACAAAGTCACCCTTCATGTGAAATAAAACTGTCCACGCAAGCAGGCCATTGGGGAACAGTTGTTACATAACAGATATTAGGGGTTGTTACCATATGTAAACAAGGCTAAATCAACCTGGGTGTCATCATTTTAAAGTCAATCAGAGATGGGGCAGAGATGAAATGGGGAATGTGTTTATGCTGGAAGATGGCTGTGGTCATTGTCAACAAACCATTACTGCCTAACCAAATTGGGAATGTTATTCAGTTGAGCCTTACTTCACCGAACAGATACTCCCCCCAATTCAAGGTTTTCTCTGACCAACTTCAGGCAAATTTGAGAAAGCAAAAACATTTCTTGGCCACATGGTGGGATTAAAAAGACTTCATCCTATTTGATCCTTTTAGAACAAAAAGAGAAAAAAAAGGCTCATGGATACAAAGTCATTAGCTCCCAGGATCATGCATAAACTTGGACAGAGTGTAAAAGTGAAACAGCTATCTGGTTCAGGGCGGTTAAAATATTGCCATCAATTTTAGTGAAGCCAATAACAATAGTTAAAATAAAATTCAAAAACTGCAGTCTGGAGGGTTTCTTTTTTTTTTTTTTCTTTAAGATTGACTGACTGTTTAGCTTATTCCAAATCATCTTTTTGTTCCTGTTCACCTGCCCTTAATATGGAAGCAATAAACCTTACATATTCTGCCTATACTGTGAGGCTAAAATGTTTTTAAAGTATGAAGTAATCCTGTTCATTTTCCAAGATTTGCTGGGCTCATGGATCATATTGATGAGAATATGTAGTAATAATTCACCTTTTACACATTTCCATGTTCATAGGTAACTCACAATCTTGGGAGATGTGTGCCCTTTCTTTGTTATTTTTAATTAATGTCACTACAATAACCAGTCTTTTTAAATCTGTATAGATGAATAATACAGATGTTGCATATGTAATTAAAGTGCAGCTGTGTTTTGGCCATCAAAATCCTCTGGGGTATGCATGAGCTCTAAATGACACTAGATTCTTTAGCCTATGTGTGCAGGGACCAAAGTGGCCTATGAGGTCTCCCAAGAAACATCCTTCATGGATTCTGTGGATAGGAATGATCAATTAGATTACTCAAATCCAACACAATTTAAATCTCTCTTTTTGATGTAGTAAGTCTCTTACACGATAGGGAAATAAGATGTCATCTTCTGCTGTGGGGAAGCATTTTTCTAAGGGTACAGAAAGTTAGAGAAACATTTTTGAAACTATTCTTCAAAGAATTGATGAAATGTTGCTGAAGGTATCTTGAGAAAAGGTGTGCCTTCTCCATTGATAAAACAGCCTTATAGAAGAACTCAGTGTGTGATACCTCTCCATGTTCTTGGGTTACAAAACCAGTTCACTTGTCCTACAAATTCTGAAATGGTGTTTCAGGCTGCAGTAAGAAAAATTGTTGCAAAATCATCTGTAGTAGACTAGATGGTTTTCTAAACTGTTTACTAGTCTTCAGTTAAGTTTCTTGCCCTCATTGCTGAGCCAGGAGAACAGGCAATGAGAAAGCTCCTTTGTTCGCTCGATGGCAATGTCAGCTAACACCCTGAAGTCCTGCTGAGTGTAATTTGAGCTTATCCACACATCTTTGCACAAAATGTTTTAAGAGCTTGCAGATGATTCATTCTGCCACATAAGCTGCGGATGCAATAACTTCAGCAGAGGACAGTAACACATTAGGTCATTACAGCCATTTGCAGTGACTATTTGAATCTGTGTAAGTAATCCAATATATGAACTGAAAAATTTTAGCTTTGAGACAGCTGCTGAGGTTGAATGAGCTATTCAGCTGACTTTATTAGAGTGACATACCATGCTGTAGAGTGCAGTTTAAAGGTGATTTGTGAGCAGCTTAGCTCTCTGTTGGCTGAAAATGTTGGAAAAGGTAGACAGCTGGGGAAAGCAAGTTATCATCTAACTCAAGTTATACCATCCACTTCTGAATTGTTCTGCTTTTGCAGTTTTTGTTCATGCAGGTCCTGTTTTCTAAAAAAACCAAACCCCACAATGTATCCCTGTAGTTTGAGGCAGAGAGATTTGTGGGAAAGTTTTGCAGGTGGCTAGTTAGCTGTCACATGAGACTAATGCCTTCTGATGCTAATTGCTAGCTAATCACAAAGTGGGCTTCATCTGTACAGGTAAGTATACAGATAAGGAGCAAACACTACCTTTTATGGTAACTTGGTTTTTCTGATGTTTAATGCTTGGGGAATGCCCTGACCTATCTTTCTTTTTAATTGTTTCAAAACTTTCATCTGGATTCTGACTGGACAAAAGGCATAGGTAGGATCTGGATTTGCTCTGTCACTGTTTTTGTGATTGTAAGGAAGCTTTGCTCTATAAACAGACTTAGCTAGTCAGAACTACTGGTTTTGATATATGTTCACACAGAAGACTATCTGTAGGGAACATCTTGAAGAATCACATTCATTTTAAGGTAAATAACTTCTTTTGTTAGTAAAGTAAAATATAGTATGTCAATAACACACCTTGATACCTGACTTTTGTAAGGAAAACACAGTGTTAAAATGCTTTTGCATAAATGTCGTTGGGTCTGCTCTTTAACCATTTGGTATTTTGTAAAACCTTTTAAATCCATGAAAAGTGAGCACAATATGTTACCATTTTAATCTAATAGTGATTACTACTGTTTGATCATCACAAAGTTTAACTCATAATTTTGCTTCCTTTTCTGTCTGTGCCTTTTTTTAATCCTTAAGGGAAGAAAGAAAATACTGAAGTGCTTGCTGCAGAGACTGATTTTCCTATTGTCTTTAGTTTGTTAGTGACAGCTTCTTAAATCCAATCAAAAAGGGTTAGCTGATGTTCTATTAACTTTTACATTATTAAATATGGTGAAGCTACATTTTGGTATAGCTATTTATTTAATGTTTATAAATGACCTGAGCATATTGTAGATGAAAACTCTCCTGCTGCTGTGCAGCATCATATCAGGATCACATCTTTCATTTTTTACTGCAGAACAGTTGAGGAAACTAGGAACTTCTGTTTTAGAACCACACTGCTAGACAAGCATACACATCTGTGTAGGAAATTTCTTTCTTTATTGCTCTCTGTGCCATTTCCATTTAATAATATCTCCCAGTTATAAAAAAAAATGGTTCTATTAATAAGCTTTCAGAAATCTGCAACCAGTGAGGTACTAATATAAGTATGGCTTACATTTCACACTCTAAGATTCAGTCATGCGTTTCTGTATCAGAACAGAAATATCTTGATTTTTCCCAATTTAATATAAAGCATCACCACTGATCTGTTGTAGACAGCATTGAGAAGTTTAAATTTTAATTTTGTTGTCATGGCCTGTAGTTGTTCTACATGCTTCGTAATGCATAATTATAATTCAAAACAGGAACGATTGAAGGTGTTTTAAATGAAGAATACTGATAATCTTGAAAGTATTTCTTCTTACTGCTATTTTCTCCACTTTGTCTAAAAAATATTGCAAGATTGGAAAAAAAGTTGTTAAATGTAAGTGATCCCTTTTTTTTTCTTGTTTCATAGCTTATGTGAATGGAAACTGGGAATGTTTAGTGAAAAGGAAACGAAATTTGTAATTTAGAAAGAACTGAGGTTATAAATTAAGCTGCATTGTGTGAGCATCCAAGATATGGGACCGTCCTGAAAAATGGGGGGAAGGAAGAATGTGGTCACAAAGGCTCAGATGACTTATTTAGAACACAAAATGATCTTTGCACAATCACGCTTACAGTAATGCTAAGTTATGATTTTTTTTTGGTTTAAAATTGCTGACAGCAAATGGTCAGGACGAGTGTTTCTGTCTGAACGGAGGACAGAAAACATATGAGCACCATTTGTGGTGATTGCTGCACCAGAGCAGGAGGCAGCAGTGGGTGATAGACTGTGTTGCATGGGGAAGTCCTAATATTGTTAGAATATTGCATCATATTTCTGTTCTTTTCCATACTTGAAATTCAGAATAATTATAAAACTGCCCTGTTTTCTTATTTGTGCAGACTAATGCTAGAAGAGCTAATGCTAATGGCTAGCAGAAGCACAAAGAGAAATGGGTCTTCTAGAATCAGAAAAAAAGTTGTTCATGTGAGGGATGTATTTGTGGCTGTGTGAAGTTATACATAGTGTAGCTTCCTTGTAAGACTCCTTGGTATGCTAATCCTTAATCAAATAGAATTGAAAGTCCCATCTTGTGGGTTTCAACCTATGTGTTTGTGGAAAAACACATTTGGGATGTAGATGAAAGATGAAAGCTGACAAACGGTGAATAAAGGCAGGTATGAACAAGGAAGAAAATGAATGAGAAGGAAGCTGCTTCAGAAGGAACATTTTTTGCACTGGCATCATGTTTATGCAGTGCTATTTCTGAAAAGCAAGTACTGTTTTGTAAAACAGGATTACGTAGACTTGCAAAGTCTCAACCAAAGGCATATTTTTGGAGCTCTGTGCAGGGCTTTTTTCAGAGCTGCTGGATATTAATTAGAGTGCTTCTCATCCATTCAGCATATGGACATTCCCTTCTGGAGATTTACAGCGCTTGGTTGTTATCAGTCAATTATTCACAACTTTGATATCAGTAAATCAGCTGTTGTATTCCACTGGCTTGGAAATGAGAATTTGCAAAGACTTTCACCTGTTTCCTATAAGGAAAAGAAGAGGGATCAGTAAGCACAACTGGCCTAGAAAGAATTAATGGTGTCAGCGACTGTATTCTAGGAGGCTGTGCTTGCCCTTGTTATTATGGGTGATGAAGTATTTTATTGGACATATGAAACTTAGATGACAACTGTTTTGACTGTCAGTGAAGCAACTGCAGGATAACAGTGAGGGTTGTCTTTTAGAGGCTGATCAACAATTGGTAACTGGAAGGTCTGAGGCAACTAAGCAATACCTGTTTCAGATTATAATTGCATACTGTGTTTTACCCAGCAAAGCTGGTAAGCAGTGAAGAGGCTTTTTGCCATTTCTGAGCAGTACATGAGACTATCTAAATGACAGTCTAAGGGCATTTTGGTGGCATCATTTGCACATCTACTGAGGCAATGAGATCTTGTTTGGATGGCTTTCTTTCCAGTTCTTTGTGCAGCTTTCTGTGGTGTGCTATGCATGATAGTTCTAACAGGATAGTCATCTAGGTCACTTGGTGGGTACTGGCTTTGCAAACACTGCAAGTTACATTAATTTTAAATAGAATGGTGAATGCTAAATGACAGGAATAAATAGCCTATATCATAGTTCTGGCAAACATATTGTATATTTTAAATGTAAATTCTATTAGCCATACATGACTAATTTGAGAGATCAGGTCTACAAATCAATGAGCTGTCCAAGTGAACTCATTACATAATTTCTACAATTAGTCTTTTCTCATAGTTCCCACTGCCACTTTTTAGAAGCTGAAAAGGCATGACAGAATTTTGTTTGGATGCCAGAGAAATGAACACAGGGTGCTGTTCTCGAGAACAATTGTGGTTGAAGGTCTGCTGGTGATATTCAAACCACAGCCAATGACTCTAAGACTGAAGTGCATGCAGTAGGAGAGAGTTGCAATTTTTACAAACAATGCTTTCCAAAAATATGTTCCTATTTATCTAATTTTGTATGCCCCTGTTTATTTCTCTGTGTGCGTCCTGTGCAGCAAAGCTCCACCCTGCGATTACAAAGTCATGTTTCATACTGAATTGTGATAGTGTTTTGTTGTTAGGAAGTCCTCTTTCTTGTCCTCTGTGTTGCTTTGAACCTTTGATGATGTCTTGTGCTCCTTAGCCAATCTGCATCTTTCAAGAGCTTCCACTAATCCTTCACAAAGAGAAAAAAAAACCCATCTGTTGTAGTCACCTGATACTGAACAGCAGTAACATTTGTTTCCTTAGTAGTGCAGAAGTTAAGAATGGTGATCCTATAACTTGATAACTTTTTCCTTACTTTCAAAGTTACTTTCATGATAACAGGAGGTTTGAGGGTTGTCTGTGGCTTATTTGTTTTTTTGTGGTTTTTTTTTTTTTTAAATCGGGCTGGTTTTCCCCCTGCAGTTTTCAGGTGCCAATTTCCTGAACCACTTCTCATTCTTGAGAGACTCTAGAAGTGGTAAGTTTTCTTCATCTTTTCTCTGATGTACTTTGTTCTATAAAGCCCAATGTCATGATTCCACAATGATTACTAGTGGAAAGTGGATTTGCTACTCCCTGTTTTGAGCATGGTGGATTTCTGCTGTTTCTTGTTAGAGTGGCACCATGAGGATAATATAAGCATATTCAGAGCATTTCTTGTGGGGCAGAGATCTTGCTGAGGCCAAGATAGTGATTGCTTCTGTATTGCTTAAGGCAGTAGTGATATTTGAGGATGCCTCTCATACATGGGAGTAAAGAGCAAAGAAACTAACCTATAGTACCTATAAACAGAGGCTGTGGTAAATCCAGCAGATATGTAACCTAGAGCAAGTGGTCTTGCATGGTATTTGAATACCTTTTCAGTTGTTGCCTTTGTGGATCATGTGTATTCCTGCGTCTGTTCTATTGTAGGTCTCGGTTATATAAGCCTCCTCCAGCTCCTTTTCTTTGCTTTCTCAGTCCACTGTGGCTTCAAGGAGCTAGAGAAAACTCTGCAGGAGTAGGGGGGAAAATAAAGGAGGAGCATGCATTTGCAAGGGAGGAAAGATCCTGCTTAGTTTGTAGGAAGGGAAGGGTTTTAAGAGTACATGCAAAATGTCTGAGATGCATTGATAAAAGACATTATTGTCGCCTGTTGAAATTGCTGCTCCCTGTTTTCTTCAGGCTAGCAATCTTGTGGCAGCCATAAAGGTATGTGTTTCTGTTGAGCGCTATTAGTGTATTTCTGGTAGTTCAAATGCTCAGTGGACAATATAGTAATATAACCACATCCATATTTGGGAAGCATTCCTGCCTTGGAATACTACATCCTATCGAGAGCTAGCACTTTGAAATTGCATTTTATGCCCTATGTAAATACTGCAAAATACCTGTAGTTGTACGTTGTACTTTGAGCACAAGCCTTTTTAAGGTTCCCATTAACAAGGAAAAAAAATTGCCAAGTTTCTACTAAAAAAAAAAGGAGGGGAGGCAAAAAGGGGAAATTCCATAATGAGATTTGTACTGATAAACATACAGAGAGGAACTGAATTAATTTTCTGTATTATCAAACATGCTATGTACTTTATAACAGAATTAAGGAATGTTCAGAGATCACAGCGATAAATAGACCAGCTGGTTGGGTTAGGACACAAATTGGCATTGGAAGGCAGCTTGGAGGACTGCCAAAATACTTCTGGAGTCCAGGCATGAAAATCAATATGATGTAACTTGCTCGTGAATCCGAGAAGAATAAAAACTCCACAGCAATTTGCCAGTTACACTGCAGCGTAATGGTGATGACAGAAAAAGCCCTGCAGCCTGGTTTGCACCAACGCAAACTGCCAGCACAGGCAAGCATGGAGTGTCAGTAAAGAAGGATTAAGGAGTAGAGGGACAGATAAGGTCATCAAGGTGCATAATTATGTGGTTCCAGATTATCCTCTTTATTTCATACATGCCTGTCATATATGTCTTATTTATACATGTTGGTGTCTCCCATAGTGATTGATTTATATCCCCCTCCCCTACTATAATTTATTTATGGGATGGAATAGGAATGGGTGCCCATGAGAGAGAGTACCACATGCTATACCTATAGAGCCTAAAGTTAGCAAATGCTTGCTTTTTGATTCCCCCACTGTCCCTAGATTTATACTGCATACCTTTCAATTTAATTGCAATGGTACTGAGTCATTGTCACTAAAGCCTGTTTGGGCTGAAAGCTCCTTGAGTCATTGTCAGTGTCAAATGATTTGAAATGGGCTTTGAGATTGCTACTTGTAATATATCAGCTACTGAAGCTCAGAAGGAGTTCCTAGTTAAGTTCTCCATAAGAGATGACTTTAAGGATGCTCTGCTATATATCTACATATATACATAGATATATACAAATTGTACATTAAAAATATTCATAATAGAAATATTGAACAAGGCTCCAAATCCTGTATATATTTATATACCATGCACCATTAGTTATGAGTAGTTTCTTGATGTCAATAGAGTAAAAAATAATCTTATTTTTGTGGGCAGGTACTGTTATAATTTTGTAAGCCTATTAGAAAATTATTATCACTGCCTGAGTTTCTTCATTATTTGGGAAATTTTTTGTGTGCAGTGGATAGATTGAATAAATTTTTTTCAGGAAGGGATACTATTTGTAATTATGCTTGTGTCCTGGTTTCATCTGGGATAGAGTTAATTTTCCTTCTAGTAGCTGGTATAGTGTTATGTTTTGGGTTCAGTATGAGAAGAATGTTGATAACACACTGATGTTTTCAGTTGTTGCTAAATGGTGTTTAGACTATGGTCAGGGATTTTTCAGCTTCTCATGCCCAGCCAGCAAGAAGGCTGGAGGGGCACAAGAAGTTGGGAGGGGACACAGCCAGGGCAGCTGACCCAAACTGGCCAAAGGGGTATTCCAGACCGTGTGACATCATGCCCAGCATATAAACTGGGGGGAGTTGGCCCGGGGGACGGATCACTGCTTGGAACTAACTGGGCATCGGTCGGCGAGTGGTGAGCAATTCCATTGTGCATCACTTGTTTTGTACATTCCAATCCTTTTATTATTATTGTCATTTTATTGTTGTTATTATCATCATTATTAGTTTCTTCCTTTCTGCTCTATTAAACTGTTCTTATCTCAACCCACGAGTTTTACCTTTTTCCTTCCGATTCTCTTCCCCCATCCCACGGGGGTGGGGGAAGTGAGTGAGCAGCTGCGTGGTGCTTAGCTGCTGGCTGGGGTTAAACCACAACAGCTTGACAGCAGAAATGCTTTTTTAAAAAAATGCAGTAAGGAACTGAAAGCTTTTGTTTTTCCACCATAAACCACTGAAAATTTAAATTTCAAAATGCATTAGCAGTTGTGTAATTTGAAAAAGCATTATGTTTTAGGTGATACCTTTGAAAGAACAGAAATACTAAGTACTCCTGTAATTCAGTTGCATTTCTGTTTTCTCAGTGCTGCTGGGAAGGCATGGATGCAAAGATATTCTTAGCATGAAACTTAAGGATTGCTGTTTTATTCCAGTTGTCATTAGTCCTAGTCAGTAGCTGGGACAAACAGTGGGACATAAGGAAATATTAAATCATTCTTCTGCTGCTTTGACAGTTGCTATTAGTGGGCTAGATAGTGTAGGAACTATTCTGGTGGTATACAACCTGTGACTTCCTGCATAAATGAGAATCCCTTAGTCCGGATAAACAATCTTAGAGCTGAATGTTGTCTGTAGTTTCCATACAAAGGAGGAAGAGGGAGCATTGCCTTCATATTGGTGTACCTCTGAGAAATATCATGTCTGTGAAAATGAAATATAAGTTGAACCAAATCACTTTAGGGTATTAAATAGACTAATGATCAAATTCATTAACTACTCTGTGCTTCAATAAGAAATTGGTCTACTCAGATTATTAAAGGAACAGCCTAGATTATAATTTGTAAAAATTACTCCTAGTAAGCAGCATTAATGTTATATGAAGACAGAAAAACATTCCAGCTCATTGTTTCAAATTCCAGTCTTCTGTTAGTACACTAAATTCAGTCAAGCTGTGAATATTACACTGCAGTAAATGCTCTCAGTACGTCTTTCTCTTGTTGGTTTGTTGTTGTTGGGACTCCGAGTGCTTCTCTGCCTGGGCTCAAAGCCATCCTAAAGAAAGCACAGCTGGTTGTGTTGGGGAAAAAGAGACAGAAGAAGCCTTAGTGGAAGTTACCTGCAAAAATAAGCCTCAGTGGGGTCTTCTGCCATATTTGCTTGGCAGCTGCTTTAAGCTGAGGCTCTTGCATGTGGCCCTGTCTGAGCTACATTGCAGCTGCATTGCAGCCATGCCTGTGCCCGACACTTGATCCTGACCTGTGAACTTGTCTTCCCAGCTTAACTTCAGCCCTGCCTCATCCCCATGGGTATGCCTGATACCCTCGGTTTGGGGCTGCCCCCCTGGCCTGCCCTGCTTCCTTGCTGGGGATAGTGGGACCAGCCCCAGCTGGTGAAGGCCCTGTCCTGCTAACCTTGTGAATCTTCTTGCCTCTTGATCCCAGGCCCTTCGGAAGCAGCCCCAGCCCTTGCTGCTCCCTGCCAGTCATCTGCATAGATTTTAATCAGAGTATCTATTACCAAAAAGAAAATCCATCCATTTGATTTCTAGAAGTTTTACATATGAATTTCACAGAAACTGTAGAACTACTCTCATATTTTATAAAGCATTCACTGTGAAACCAATATGGTGCAGGAATCGATATAAGTGCTCCTGAAAGCAGGTCTACAAACTTCTAAAACCTCAAGGTTTTGGAAATGACACATATACACACCCATAGTAGTAGAGTGTGTTCCTTTTAAACATATTGCACTCTTGTAATGCATAATGAGAGGTAAATTCCAGAAAGGTTTGTTGAAATCTGTTATAACAGTGACCATCAAACCATTTAGTGATTATGGCATTAAAAATATGTATTAGAATTAAATATATGTGTATACCCACCAGTTCTTGATACTCCTTGCCCATCATGTTTTTCAGGAGTATTTCTACTGCACTTTTCCCAAGGTATGTGTATTAATAATAATAATAATTCATAGAGCTAATGAATTTACAGTGCTTTACATTTTCAGTTCTAAAATAGAATACTACATATATTCATTAGTTCCTTTTCTAATAGTTCCTCTCACACAGTAGGTAAGAAAATATTATGTCTAAATATTTAAGAAATAATCA
This sequence comes from Haliaeetus leucocephalus, assembly GCF_000737465.1. Taxonomy (NCBI): domain Eukaryota; kingdom Metazoa; phylum Chordata; class Aves; order Accipitriformes; family Accipitridae; genus Haliaeetus; species Haliaeetus leucocephalus. The sequence goes on along the minus strand of NW_010973132.1, from coordinate 230,334 downwards.
GAGGCATTTTACAGCCAGCTGTTTGAAAATTGTCTTATTTTAGGTGGCATTTAATTTTTTTTTTTAAATCGTCCTGCTTAAGGTAATTTGAACCTAATTTTCAGAAGGGCTTGTGCCACTGTTCAGTCAATTGAGCAGCATGAAACATTTGGTGTCCTATAATTGTATGTGTAGATTAGTGACACTTAGATGAGGGGGCATATTGTACTTTAGTACAGTCTGTAGATTGAGCTCCTGAAATACAGGAAGAGTATAGTGTGACAGATGAATTTACATGTGGACTTGAGCATTTGGAGCTAACCAAAGCTCAGCTATTGAACCTTCCTGTGGCCTTCAGCTCACCACTTAGCTTCTCCAAATGTTGTTTTTTCCTCAATTGTAAACAGTGAATAATGTTACCACAGACTATTGTTTGTAAAACAAACAAACAAAGAATGTGGGATTCTGGGAAAAGTGATAGTAAATGCAGAAAGGACTGCAAAGTGTGTTTAAGGCTACACAACCTCGCGAAATTAGGAAGAAAGTTGCAGCAGTCCTGTTTTTCAGCATGCAATATAATTCGGTACTTCATAGATTCTTACACTGTCTTTCTCACCATGGTGTCTGAGCTTCTTTCAGTAGTGTTCAAGCAATGTGAATAACTTTTTTTTCCCATGTGGTTTCTTTAGACTAAACCGCAGTGTCCTTCCCTTTCCCTCATGTAACAAGGTCTCATCCTGGTTCTCAGGGAGCCGGTTCATGACACTTCGTGTGTGGATACATATGTATTTACACACACATGCTCTACAAATAAACACATGTATTTTCCCCTAAGTTGATCAAAGAAGGTGAATCTTGCTCAAGTGAGTAAAGCAAACTCAGTGTTTTAATTTTAAACTCAGATACGAAGAGTAAAATAAATATGCAAGATCTTTTTTTTTCTTTTTGCAAACTCTTTTAAAAAAGGCAAACCCCTTCTTTCCAGATATTCTGACTGCATTGAGTTTCCCAAGAGAAGTTGTACCCTAAAATAATATTTCATTGAGAGTTTCATTTTAATTCTGACAAAGATGGGAGACAGACGTTGACATTGGGGAAATTCAAATTTCTTTGTAGTAAGAAGTAATTAATCTTGTATAAAAAGAAAAAAGTGCATTTTTGTAAGCATTTTTCCTGTAATAATGCAGCTGAAAAATGCTGGCTATGAGGGAATGGATTTCTTTGTATTTATGTTGATGGTCTTCTAAATTCACAACATCAAAACTAAAGCCCAGACAACCTGAAACACATACAATCACTTGTATTTCATATAAGATTTTTTTCAAACTATTTTACTATCATTTAATTAAGACTCCTCTTACGTGAGTTAAGGGGATTTGCTTCTTTATTTATAGAATCACTCAGGTTGGAGGGGACTTTGGGAGGTCACCAGTTCAACCTCCTGCTCAAAGCAGGGTCAACACTGAATTCAGACCACCTAACTCAGGGTTTTCTTTGTCAGGTAGTCAGGGCTTTCTTAGTCAGGTATTGGAAACTTCCAAGAAAGGAAATTCCACAGCCTCTTGTGGCAACCTGTTGTATTGCTTCACTATCCTCACTAGCTGGTTGGAACGGCCACTGTTTCAGTTTGAGCGTTGTCTTTCTCCCACTGTGCACCTCAATAAAGAGCCTGGCTTTGCCTTCTCTTGTAGGTAAAGATCTAGCCTTGTAGCTATTGGAAGGCTGGTATTAAGTCTCTCCTACCTGTTCTCCTTTCCACATTAGAGAAGCCCAGTTTCCCTCAGCCTCTCCTTGAAGAGGACGCCTGTTCCAGCCCTTGACCATCTTGGCTTTCTACTGGCTCAAGTTTATCAACATCTTTCTTGTACTGGGGTGCCCAAAACTGTACACAGTGTTCCAGATGCAGACTAATAAATGGTAAGTAAAGAGGAACAGTTATTTCCCTTGACCTAGCTCTGCTTTTCTTTATACAGCCCAGGGTGTTGTTAGCCTTCGCTGCTGGCTGGTGTTTACCCCACTGTCCACCAGGACCCCAGATCTTATTCAGTTGTGCTGAGTGGCCTGTCAGTCCCAGCCTGCGCAATGGCAAAAGGTTAGGCTGGCCAAAGTGCAGGGCTTTGCATTAGTCTGTGTTGAATTTTACGTGATTCTTGTCTGTCCATTCTCTAGCTTTGTCTAGAAGCAGCCCTGCCCTCGAGCATTGAATATATTTGTGGGATAAACACTGCAGCTATTGATTACTGGTTTATGCTGTCATTCTTTTTTTAAGAAAAATATCACACCCAATGGCAATTTTAGAGGAAATTTCACTGTGATTGTGAGATGGAAGTTTTAGGCTTACTGGAATCTGAAACTTGTGTTACAAAGAGAGTAATTATTTTCTTACTAGCTATAGTGATTAGGGCCTTCATTTTGTACTTAATTTCAGGGAGAACTAATAGCTCCATATTGTCTCCCATAATGCTGGAGCACTAGTTCAACTTGTGACGGCTAGAAAGAGGATGGGAAATTGGCTCTACTCTGACTTGGTGAAAAGAGTGCCACCTACTGAGTGCATGTCCCAGTTTTGCCAACTTAAGTATGCAAAGCGTAGTCTTTAATCCAAATTCTGACTCAGTGCAATCCAGTTCATTAATGATATGAGTCGATGTTGTTACAGCACAAGATGTGTCTGTACAAGTCAAAGAAACCTCAGATTTTTATATGATGACAGCCAGGAAATCTTCCAATCTCCTTCTTCAATGTAGTAATAAAATAACGACACAACAGGGAATATATGTGTATTAAATTTGTTACTGTAAAACTGATGGACGTGCAGCCTGCATGCAGTCTCAGCATATGCTGAGAAAAGAAGAAAGAAAGAAAAAATTTAAAAAAGCATAGCAAAAGCTACTGCAAGGAAGAAAATTATGATGGCTCGTTCTGGAGGAGATAAAAGGACTGTTTAACATAAGGAACAGAGATACAATTGAAGACTGCATAATGGCAAAATCTTTACAAAACACTTCATAAAACTGTTTATTGCTCAGTACGATAAACAGTAGCATACAGCTGTATAAACGGTCCTCATGCTGTGGTGTCTGAAGTGTGCTGCTTGTATTTCAGATCTATAAACTGGCTGGTGTATCTACAGGCTTGCCTGTTTTTGTTCTTATCCCATTTGGTATGTTTAGGAAGAAGTACCATCCTTTTCTATAGATTTTGCATCTTACAGTGTGTTTCAGCTTTGTCCTTGTGGTTACTATGTTGTCTTTGGCTCAGTAAAGAAGGATTCCTATCGGCCTTATACATTATTTAGGAGGCAACTAACAACAATGTTAAAATGTCTCCTAGACAAGGGTAGAAAGCATACTGCCCAATCTATGCAATGTTAGCTCCTGTAACCAGATGATGACATTTCTGCCATTGTCTGCTGCTTTTATGTGATTATGTATTGTGAAACATGAGACACTGCTCATCATTTTGCTTCCCAAACTCCAAACAGGTGAAGTACAACATGCATTTGTTCTGGCTGGAAGGACAAGCTACACTTTGCTGTTACAACATGATTTACAGTCATAGAAGAGTGGTGGGGTTTTTTTTGTTTGGTTGTTTTTTTGTTTGTTTGTTTTTCCCAATGAAAGTTGAGATAAGCAATTTCAATCTTATCAATATCTGATGTGCTTCATGGGAGGCACTGATTGCCTAACATCTTATAACAGAGAAGGAAATAACTTCAGTTTATGGAATCTGTCTTTTCAGTCTTTATTAGGGCAAATTAAACTAATGGGTTGTATGCCTTTGACTTAAATAATTGAACATATGACTAAAACTGAAGTTTGCTTTCCATGTTAGCTAATTTGTGAACAGCTGTGAATTCTTTCTGTATTGATTTAAATATAAATAAATATTGATATAAATATAAAATTGATCTATTGCTCCTGTCTATTCAGGAGTTTAGAAGGGCAAATGCATTAATGGTAGTATAGAAGAGTTTTCCTTGAATGTCCTATTGAGACAGTGTTGCATCAAATGATACCTTTGGTTGTGAAAGAAAAAAAAAAACCAAAACACTTTACCAGTAGTACCTGTGGCTACTATTTTGCTCTTCACCTCCGTGTGTCTCACTGTTATTCTCTGCACGGTGACAGGAAAAGATTGGGTGTGGTAATTGGACTACCGACCTGGGACTCATCAGAGAAACCTGGTTATGCATCAGATACATTCTGTAGTCATGGGTAAGTCGCTTCTCTGGGCTCCTATTTCCAAGCATCTTGAACTTCCCAGGTAAAAAGTTCTGCATAGAAGCCAGGAACAATTGTGAAACAAATGCAAACTAGAGTGAGCAGTGCAAAAATTACTTCTGTATTTCACTCTGTAAAGCAATACGTGCTAGAAGGGAAACTGCCCTACTGGTCTGAAAAAAAAAGCTATGCTACTGTGTGCAGTGAATGAGCTAAGGCTGGATGAAGGTAAATACGTGGCAACATGCATGTTGGGGGAAAAGCGTTTGGCGTTTTCGTGTTGCTTGCCATGTTTCACCGAACAAGAGTCTAGTCTGTGAATGCTGTCTAAATGTTATTTTATATGCTGAAAGTTTTGTTAATTGTGAACAAACCCGAGTATTAGAGCAGTCTACAGGGGGAGCAATGACGAAGCAGCTTCTTTATTTCCTGCCTTAAGAGGAGTAACGTGCCTGCATTTGCTAGCACAGTTTTTATTCTCAGACCAAGGCAACAGAGGAAGCCATATTCCAGCAGACAAGCTGAACATTTTAAGAAACCTCAGCAGTATGTGTGCTTGTGAAAGTCAATTTCGGTTTTCTTGTAAAAGTAAATTTCAGGTGTTTGGTAAAACAGCCAACAGTATACGGATGACCTTGAGGGTTTGTGTCTAATACAGATCCTTTCTCCTTTCCCTGTTTTTTTCCACTTTTTCTTCAGAGAAAGCTGTGAAAAAGGGACCAAAGGGGGGGGGGAAGAGAAAACCATGTTTTCCTCTGGTACAAGTGGTTCCTTAAAAACAAAAAAGCTTTTAGTTTGTTTTTCTTTAGAGAGAAGGGCCACGAAGCCTGATCATGCTGGGGAGGCTGGCACTGAACCGGGGGCATCCAACCGGCGAGTTTTGCCAGGTGTTGAACACGGCAGTATTTTGCAGGGCTCGCCTTCCAAATCAGTGCTGCAAACTCACTCCCCGCCCTTACCCGTTGGGGATTTCCCCTCCTTCCCTGCAAACAGCAGCCAAAGCCAAGCACAGAAGGTCAAGCCAAGATCTGTGAAAAAGGACAGGGGGGCCAGGCCGGTGCCTCGAAGAGGCGCTGGGGGCCGGCGAGGCTGCTGGCTGCAGGGGGGGAGGAGGAGGAGGAGGAGGAGGAAGGCGGGAGGAGGAGGAGTTGAGGAGCCCGGGCCCGGGAGCCTCCCCGCTTACCGCACTAGGAAGTGACGCTTTCCCTGAGTCCCGGAGAGAAAGAAACAAAGTTTGGCGTTTTTTTTTCCCCTTCCTTCTACTTCCCGCCCGCCCCCCCTTTGCTAATTGCCGCTCCGCGTCCCCCCGCGGGCGCCCGCCGCGGCAGCCGTGCCTCGCTTCGCAGGTGAGCAAGCACGTTTCCTTAGCTCTCCTGTTTTCCGCGGGTTTATTATTTTTTTTTTTCCGCACGATTTGCTTCCGTTTCCCTGCCATTTTGGAGAGGGGGTATCTTTCTTGGGGGTTGTTTTTTTGGGGGGGGTGGAGGGCTGTGCTTTGTTTGTGGGTGCTGGGTGCAGGATGAGGAGGAAAAGTACCTGTGGAGGTGACGGGGGCGGCTGGTTCGGTGCCTGGGCCGCGCCGCCCGCCGGGACCGGGACCGGGACCGGGACCGGGGCACTCCCGGCCCGCCTGCTGCGGGGGGGGGGGGGGGGGGGGGGCGGGGGGGGGG
>NW_010973132.1:141134-224452 GCF_000737465.1 Haliaeetus leucocephalus | reverse complement strand
GGGGGGGCCAGGCTCGGCTGCTGAACTCTTTCGTCCCCCTTTAGCGTGACTCGTTAGGAGGGCTCCGGAGGGGTTACTTCGCTGCTGCCTGGCTGCAGCAGCGCTTTAAGGATGTATCTGTGTCCGGGTGAGCTGCTTGCGGATGGTGTTTGGGGTTAGGTGGTTTTGTTTTGTTTTGGTTTTTTTTTTGGGGGGGGGTGTCTTTCTCTTTGCGTGCTGGAGCTGGGGCAGCTCGGCGTGTGCCGCGGCCTGCGGGCGCTGCGGGGGAGCACGGCGTGCTTCAGCCGCTCGCTAGCGCAGGGAGTCTCGGCTTGCGAGGGTTGGATTTCTCCGCTGGGATTTACGCGGTGGAAGGGGGGTGGGGTGGGGAGGAATTTATTAGATAATTTCTGAAAATCCCGTGCTCTCAAATGTACAGCTCGTTCTTGTTGGCAGCAACTGCGAAGGACTGATTCTTTGCAGTTTACCAGTAAAAGCTGACAATACACCCACGCACGTATGTGAGAGTCTTATATAATACGTACGGGTTTTTTTAAGAGGCGTAAGCAGGATTTATTTTTGGTTTGTAAAGACTTGTGTGGTTGCAGCTTGCAGAATTAGAGAAATATTCTCTTTGTTCAACAGAGATTTACTTGGCATCCTCTTTAAAACAGCTTCTCTTTTATAATAATGTGATTTCATCCTGACTACATGTTTTGAGTGCAGTGTAAAGGCCATCTGTACTGGGGCAAGCAGTTAAGGGAGGGGAAGAGAGAAAAGAAATGTCCTAATGCGGAGACTGATATTAGGTTGTTTAGAGGGCGAGACTGCAGTTCCAAGCAGCAACAGCAGCAGCTTTATGACTGTGTGTAATTACAGAGTGATTGCATAGGACAGCATTGTTGGAACGAATACGTATACACAGGCTATTGTGCAAGATTTCTGTACCGAACAAAACCTAGTTTTGCATTGCAAATGCTAAAAAGAGAATGTATTCTGCATTGAACTGCCACGTTCCTCTTTGACTTCACCGAAGAACTAGAAGGCAGGGGGGAAGCAGAAGTGGAGCGAGGCTGATCGTAGAAGTCACGGACCTGAAATACTTAGCAGAAACGCCATCGGTAGTCTCTGAAATCACAGAAGAAATTGAAAGCTCGTTGAATCTGTGGGTTCATGTTTCTAAAGTGATTATGCAGCACGTAAAAATCAGGCAGGTTTGCTAACAGTCCTGCAAGTTTAGTTTAATTCTTCCTCTGGTCTAATTTCTTGTGTGTTTGTGTGGGAAAAACGCATATGTTAAAATAAGCAACTGCAGTTCAGCTATCTTGCTTGGAAACAGAGAGAAGAGCATGGGGGAGAGTTTCTGTGTCAGGCCACAAAAAATTAGAGGTTGAAAGGAGTGCTAGACGAGACATAAGTTTAGAGCATGCTGTTTCAACTTAAGTTGAAGAGTTGCATCTTGCTCAGTGATTTTGCAGGCAGCATTGGCTGCGGGATAAGGACAAGGCTTTGAGAGTGTGCCGCTGACACTGTATTAGCAAGTCTTTTAATTTTAACTAAGGCTTTGAAAGACCATCAAAATTACACCAAAGTTCTTGCAGCTACAACTTAAGGTACCTAAGATTTGTTTTTCAGAGACGATGGTTACCTGTAATTTTTATCAGTTTAGTACTTGGAATTCATGAAATACCAGATCCTAAAGATTTCAGATCTGGTACTCAGAAATTGGTCTTTCTAAGATTAGAGACAATTTTCTAGAAATGTTACTTTTAGCAGTCATTGCTGATGTCTTAATAAATGCTGTGAAGGCTTGTAAAGTGTTTTGAGCATTGTGATGGAAAACTGCTTTAAAACTTCTTGGTGTTCAACTAGAACGTATTTAGGTGAACTAGAACTTTAGTTGAACACACAGATCATCTTATTATTGGTAGTTTCCTCAGGTTGTCAACGAAATGCTTATGCAAAATGTATGTGGCTTTGTTAATGAAGAATGTAGTGATGTGCTGAAGAAGTTTACATTTGTTTGCTTGGTTTTAGCAAGTGGCTAATTAACTGCAAAACTAGGCCTGTCACTTGACGAACTTTCATAGTGATCCTTCTGTAAGTTTATTGGAGCATTTTATCATAATACAAAACAAGCAAAGATACATTCATCTGTGTGTTGCTATGATGTTCTGTTTGTAGATTTTTCTTTGAATTGTTCTTCATGTCTTGACTGACTTGAAAATCTATGTTATACTGGGTGTTTCAATGTCAAAATTACTTCTGGGAAAAAAACAGTGCTTAAAGATTCCTTGAATCATTTTTGGTAGTGATACAGTGTAGTTATTTCTTATGCTATGTCTTTTGCTTTTCACAGCCTGTGTGGTGGGAGATATGTTTTAGGCCAGGATTCTTTGGGCTTGTATACAAAGGAGCAGGTAACTTGTATGTCTGTGAGTCGTCCTGTGGTAGTCAGTGGAACTAGTCATAGATATACATTTGTGTGCATATTAACAAAAGGGAGGCATAGCCATGCTAGCCTTCAACCCATTCAGGCGCATGAGAATATCAGTGACATGAAATGATGAGGGCTGTAGCACAGCACAAGCCTTTTGAGAGCCTACATAATCATTCTAGATGTTAATTTATGCTTTTGCATTTTCACTCTTATTGTCACCCATAAGTGGTAGCTGCAGAACTGCAGGAGAGATTTTCAAGCCTGGCATCTCTCCCATCACGCTATTCTGTCAAGTGGCCAGGCAGTCCCTTAAGTTGCCCCTGACGGAGGACCTGCAGCCTTTCTTTGGAAATGGCCACCTTGGTGACGGTGGTAGCAGCAGTGTGTGTGTGTGGGGGGCATGTTCAGGCATGTAAGGAGACAAGAATGACTGCCATGAATCAGAATGGGAGTCTGTCTAGCCCATGGTCCTGTTTCCAAAGGTGGATGTTTTCTATATTGTCATGGTTTAACCCCAGCCAGCAAGTAAGCACCACGCAGCTGCTCACTCACTTCCACCACCCCCAGTGGGATGGGGGAGAGAATCTGGGGAAAAAAAAAAGTAAAACTTGTGGGTTGAGATAAGAACGGTTTAATAGAATAGACAGGAAGAAACTAATAATGATGATGATAATAATAAAATGACAGTAATAATAAAAGAATTGGAATATACAAAACAAGTGATGCACAACGCAGTTGCTCACCACTCGCTGACTGATGCCCAGTGAGTTCCCGAGCAGCGATCCGTCCCCCAGGCCAGCTCCTCCCAGTTTATATGCTGGGCATGATGTCACACGGTCTGGAATACCCCTTTGGCCAGTTTGGGTCAGCTGCCCTGGCTGTGTCCCCTCCCAACTTCTTGTGCCCCTCGAGCCTTCTTGCTGGCTGGGCATGAGAAGCTGAAAAATCCCTGACCATAGTCTAAACACCATTTAGCAACAACTGAAAACATCAGTGTGTTATCAACATTCTTCTCATACTGAACCCAAAACATAGCACTGTACCAGCTACTAGAAAGAAAATTGACTCCATCCCAGCTGAAACCAGGACATATATACTTAGCAATTCTTGAGTTCCTACTCAAGAAACTTAAGTAGTTTTCCCTCAAGCTCAGGTAAACATTTAGCAACCACTTTTTTAACCTACTGATCAAATCATGGAATGAGGATGTTGAAGGGATTTGTATTAGGGATAAGAGCTGGTTTGTTTTTGTTGTTTCACCTTTTCTTAAAATAAAAAAAAAAAAGATTTTTTTTTCTTCTTTTTCTGAGGCATTGCATAAAATTTTAGTATTGGTCCCAGTAAATTACAGTGAAAATGAAATCTAGTAAATATGCATATTGTCTCCAGTGCAGTTAGTTATATTCTAAGTTATATAAAGGGAGAAATAAAACACTTTTCTCTTAGTGTTCATCTCAGATGGGGTTCGGGGGGGGGGGGGGATGGAGCCAGGAGCTCTGGTGGTGAGGTTTTGCAACACATGTCCAAAAAGCTAGCAAATTCTGGCACAGGCAAGCAAAGGCTCATGAGTCAGCTCCAAATGGAAGACTTGTCACTGAGCAATTCGTAAATAGGAGGGATGTACTGCTAATTCAAGGAAATATCATCGTTAGGACCTCCCCTAATAATTGGAAGTGTGGCACAGAGCTATCTGTCAAATGGGAGTTGTTCGTGCTTTGAATCACATGTTCCCTTTAGTGTGATTTGAACATTCAAACCAAGAAATCCTTGTTGTGTGATATGTAGGTCCCTGAAGGAGGTGGTTGCTCAAGTAATAATTTAAATTTTTGTAGCTGCATACCAGCAACTTGCATTCCGCGTGGAAGCTCCTTGGCAGCTACAGCAGCTCCCAGTGCACAAATGGCATGTGTTTCCAGCGTGAGGCTGCTCAATAAGCACTTCATAACATTTTGCCTCACTTCTGTTTCTGAATGGTCTCCAACTGTAGCCCTTCTCTAGTGCTCCGCCGATGAACTCTAGTGACTGAAAAATACACAGAATATTATGAGAAAAAGCTATACTCTTCACACCAGGGAAAAATGTGAACGTATGCATTTTGAATGCAGCCAACATTCAGGTATTCAGGAGCAAACAATGGAATGGGGATGCAGAGATAAATCTTGTTAATGAATTCTTTGCTTTTCTGGCTGTGTTGATGCTTTTTATCACATTTGGTGCAACTGACAGCCACCTGATCAGCAGGCCTGAATTAATATAATTTGTTAATCTATATATAGTATGGATGATGTACAGGTATTCTTTGAAATTTACATTTCTCAAAAATGATTGTTCTTTTTATGTACAAGTAAATTACATGAATGCCCCTTGTTGCATTGGCAGCTGGTGTTGATCAAGAAGTTAAAAACTGGGAAAAGCTAGATTTGGAGGGGGTGGCAAAGTATTCAGTGGGGATTTTCTTTTTTTTAAGGACATCTTGAAAGGCCTACAGCAGAACTTGGAATAACACTTTCTTTTTTACTCTTTAGCTTCTGAAAATTAATTTTAAAGTTCTGTATAGTTTGACTTAAGTATTGGTAAAGATTGAAACAAGTTAAATGCTATTAGTGACTGAAGTAGTAAACTGAGAAACAGTTCTGATATCTTTTTTTACTAATACGTTACTGATTCATTACATGTTCAGTGTTGGGGTGTAAAGAGATAGTTAAGTGGAATCAAGTCAATATTTATGTTGCATTTCTTTGCTGTATATTATCTTCTCACATGAAAATTGGTTCTTAGTTGCTTGGCTTCCTCCATCATACCTTACTAGTAGGAGAGGTTATAGTGCAATAATATATATTGGTATATCATCTTGTCATTTATTTTGGGAAGACAGATTAAATGCCTGTGTATATTTATGTGTACACACACTATTCTGTTGTACACCCTTAAGTTTCTCATTTTATAACTCAGTTTCCCTGAGAACAATGTTCCTTTTTCTTGTGATGCTAGAGTACTGTTTGTGAAGTTTTGTTTATTTTTAAAAAAACTTTTTGAAGTTTTTTTTGTTTGACCGTTTGTACTATGTTTTCAAGCTTGAGTATCATGCTAAATTTTCGGGTTTATCTTAATTTATTGTTTTTAATAATGTTGCTTTTAGTATTTCTAGACCTATAGTGACCAAAACATGCATGAACTGTGGCTGCAAGGATTGTTCTTTTTTTATCAAGGGCTTTTACCTGAGAAGACTTTTTGAAATACTGGTTTGGCTTTGCAGTCTGGTTGTGGTACAGTGTCGTATGGTTGATTTCCAGCTACCAGATCAGCTGCATCCCTTCAGCATGGGTAAACTAGAATCTGTTCCCTGAAGCTACATGTTGTGGGGCAGTGGGCCTGCTGAAATGCTTGTCACGTTGTCTGCAGTGTGCATTGTGATGAAGTCTAAAGTTGAAACGAGTTCCAGAAGTCTGAATAATCTCCAAATTGCCTTGTTATGGTATAGTTCATAGGGTAAAAGTGCATTTCTGTTTGGATCCCAGGTTGCTTGAGGATGTTGCATGATTTCAAACTCAACTTAATCATGTATGCTTAGGTGCAGCCTTATCTGCTACATGTGTGTACACACACTTATGCTTCCTTGAGCATCTTCTTTTGAACTCCTGCATCTGTCTCTTAGTAATCTGTCATAAATTACATTATTGTTTAGAGTTTTATAGTAGTGCAAGTCAACTATTCTTGCTGTTTTGTAATATCCTTAACTGTTAAGATTTTTGGCCCTGAATAGTCACCTTTAGACATGCTGAAAAGTAAAGTAAAAATGTGTGTCATACGTTAAAAATACTCTTGGGATTTTACTGGATAATTTGCCATTAAACTGTCTTATTTTCAGGCTTTATTTCTTCCTACATAATGTATTGTTCATTCTTTCAAGCACTTCCTGAAAAGAGAGTTTGCTGTGTTTGTGGGAAATTACTACACTTGAGTGGAGAAGAATCTAGCAAAGTATTTTCCTATTTTGAATTTGGTTTTTCTACCATCTGAGAAGAAAATCCCAGCACTGCCAAATTCCTGGTGAGAGGAGAGATAGCCACAGCTGTAAGGTATTCGGATTGCTTTAGGAGAGTCCAGTGATGACAATTTAGGATGCCAAATATTCATGTATGTGAAACTGGCAAGGAAATCTGACTGCCCCTGTGATTTAGTTTGATTTTGTGACTTAGAAAATTCTGAGTTGAATTATTCCCTTAGAATCTTTTTTGACAAGCTCTAGATGTTTTCCTGTATGAGATGTGGTAAACATTGGGAATATTTATAAAGTAATCTTTAATAAATTGAATTAAGATTATAAGTTTATTTCAGTTTTTTTATTGGAAAGCTATTATCTTTTCAGATTTTTAGAAAATGTAAATATTTTTTCAGATATGTATCATGAGTAAATTGGGTAGCCTTTCTACAGCAGTATTTGTTTAAATGAAGATGTTTTAAGGGATGTTGAGATGCCTGGGGAGAATATACTATAAATGTAAGATAGGAATTAATATTAACTGTACCGTTGGGCATTCTTTTTATTAAGAGTTTAAGCTGTCCTCCTTGAATATTTGGAAAGTCTTTTGCACATAAAGGGTGTTATTGCAAGTAAATAATTGTAGGAAATGTTGCATTTGATTATGGGCTTCATTTTTTGTGATAATTTCAGTATTGAAGTGGTCTTTGTTACCATGATTTTCTAAATACATGCAAAAATGCAAAATATTTTAAGACATTTCTTCTTTCCTATTGAAGTATGAGAACTACTCTGCCTTGGGGTTTTTTTGTTTGGGTTTTTTGTTGGTTTGTTTTGGTTTAATGCTCTTTCTTTGGCAAAAGTGAAATATTTAAGGTATGGTACTACTGACTGACTTTGCTATTACCACTTTCTTTCTATAGAAAATGTGGTATAACTTCTCCTGTAGAAAAATTTGATCTGTAGTGAAAATGCACTTTTATTGTCTAAGAATACGAAAAGAAGAATGTGGAACTCCTTTCCAAATTCATGTGGAAACATCATCACAAACAATTCATTTTAATTTTGAATTTGAGATGCAAAGAATAAATATTTTAAGTATTGAGGTATTAAAAATCTACCATGTTTGGTATACATGATACTGTGCTTAGGTTTTGCACTCGTTAATGTTGAATAATGAGCTGCCTTGCAAGAAGCTTCATTCAAGTCAATGCTGATATTTTTTTCTTAAATGAACGAAGCCTATCTGAGGTTTTTCATTTGCAGTGTAAATAAACCTAGTTACCTTACCTTTATGGAGGAAATTAAAATACAGAGAGCTTCGTTAGCAAAAGAGATAAAATGCAGATTTGAAGCCTTGATTTGTAAAGTTTTTCTCTACAGCGGGAAGAGCTCTTAAGTAATAATAATTACTATTGATATAAGTTGCACACTGGAATAATCAGTTTCCTCATTCACATAATCTCTCCTGGCATTTTAAAATGAGCTAGCCTACCTGTGCACACATGTATGCCAAGATGCAGGTTTTTCTTTGTTTGTCTAAGAATGACATATACTTGCTAAATTGTAAAGCACAGGAGTCAAAAGCAACTTGGGCAGACTGGTCATAAAGAAGCAAGGCATCCCTCCAACACAGAGGCGATAGAGCAAAGTTAGAGGCCTTTCACTGGACTTCAGGTTGCACTGCTGCTTTTTAGCGAGTGTATGGATTTCTCCACAAGGCACCTCTGTCAGAGGTATCATTAGGCAAGTAAGAGACCAAAGGCAGTGCCCCAAATACTTGTTAACATCAACAATTGCTTGACTGCGCGCACTCGGATATTTAGTTAAAGGGACAGTCTATTTGGTATTTGGAGTTGATGTTATAACAGCCACATTGGCAAGATGCTGCTTCTTTTCTGCTGACTATGTATTTGGGTGACATTGAATTGGCTTTTTTTTTTTTTTTAAACAGAAGTGTTTTGGTTTATTTTTTTTCCCCAGTGGTGATAAATCTAAATCAATAATCTGTTACAGTCCTGACCAGCAATATTCTGTTATATAGTAGTGTGAAGTTACTGTTGATGTTTGTGGAAGAATGGGGTTTTGATAAAAGGGCAAAACTTCCTGGTTTTAAAAGACAACCCCGAAACAAACAAATATTCTCACATGCACACAAAATAAAAAAGTGCCAGGGTAGGAAGATACTTAATTTAGAAGCTTTTAATGCTTTCTTCATGAAAGGTATTAGTATTTAAACTATACTTGGATTTGGATCTCAAATTGTGAAGGCTTAGTTCGGTCCGTCTACTACCATAATAGCATACCTCAAGGACTCCATGAGAAAAATCAAATAAGAAAGCTCAGTATTTGAACTGGTTCACATGTTACTCTGCTAAAGAGCAGAGATGGCACTGATGTTTGCAGCAACTCTGTGGTGTCTAATGCAGAAAGATAATTTCTTAAGAAACAAAAAAACCCCTGGTTTTCTATAGTCTTGTGGCAAAAATTTGAGCAGAAATCTACTGAAGAGGGTTTGTGAGAATTATCCAAATCTGCCTAAGATAGTTTGCTTCTGCTCTTCACATCATGAGCATTAGTAAAAAGGACTGCACCCGCTCTGTAATTTTTCAGGCTACATGGTATAGATAAGTCTACAGTTTTACTCTCTTTCATATTCTGACCCAGTAAGATTTTACTGCAGGTTTTTGCCATTTTAGTTTGCATAATATGTAACAAAGGTGCAGGCTACACTTACAAGGTCTAAGTGATCTATAGGTGTCCCTTTTGTCAAAAGCGAATTTGAGGGTCTGATTTGCTAGTGGAGGTTGCAATGCTGTGACTGGGTCTGTACCAGCAGTTCTTATGGAGGGAGGTCTGTTTCAGGAATACAGCCTAGAAATTGAAGTTAGGGGGAGCTTTCTAACATATTAGTTGTGTTAAAACATTTAAGAAGTCACATCTGTACTCTTACCAAGAAGTCAATGGCTTTGTTTAGCCTTTAAAAATCTTGAGTAAAATCTTGCTCTTAATCTCTTCTATTAGCCTGAAGTGTTTTTAGTGTTCCACCTCAGAGTTAACTGGTGTTAGTATTCTGGAGGGCAAAAGTGGTTGTATTTATGATTTCATTGAGCCTTTTATTCATACATAGACAAAACAAGCTGCTTATACTTCAAACTAAAATGGTCATCAACAAGGCGCAGGTACCTAGAGCTTAGAGGAAGTCTTGCTCTTTGCCCTGACCCAGAAGACCATTAGGTCTTCCAGTCATGGAATTTCCTGCATCTTATATATGAGTCTACGCTTACATTTACAAACTGTTAGACAACTATGGGACAACTAAGACCAAAGACGGACTTGAAAGAGAAGGCAACCAAATGCTATACAGGGAGAACTGTTTTCTGGTGCCATAGTACATGCAACAAAACTGTTTACAGCCTTCTCCCTTTCTTGCAATCTCACTGCTGACAAGTAAGTTACATTGTTTGTGCCTTGTTATCATCCTCGTTTTAAGTGAGGTAATTGCCTTCAACGAAGAGGTATCCTGGCCTAACAAGTGGTGGCACCATGTCAAGAGTGGGTATGGAGATTTTGCCCCACCCAGGGGAGCTGATTGATGGGGGCTTCGTTATGGGAAGGTGTGATATGCGAGTCTGAGTTTGCATCTCCATGGCTGGGCGAGTGTTTTGTCAGCAGACTTTGTACAGGAGGTCACACCCTCTCACACCTACTGTGTTTGAGAAGGAGCTGGCTTTGTTGTTCAGAAATAGTTATTGGCACCCTCTGTGGACCTCCAGGAGATAGAGGCACTTCAGCCTTAGGCAGAATAGCAACTTTTTTCATTCAGATGCAGATACATGTTTGCCTGTATTACGCATCCTCTATGGACCCTTTTGACTGGCTTTTTCCTGGACATCCTGATTAAAACGCTGACTTTTGTTTCTCTGCAAGATGCTTAATCCCTTCATGTTTGTTCTAGAAATCTGAGACATGGAACTGAGGCTTCTGGAATGCACTGTAGAAACGAGGCACCAACTTTTGTGTGGAGCAGATTGAGTGGAGTTTCCCTAGCCAGGTTACTTATCAGCTTTAAATCAGGGAACAAAATTATCATCTCCGTGGTTCTGTGCGCTTAGGTGATTTAAGTCTGGCTCTTATGCAGACTTATTTCATATTTTTCTGTTTCTCAGTTGGGTAACTTTGGCAGTGTCATTGAAAAGGTCAGAGATGGAAGAAACCAAAGTGGTGGATCAACTTTCTCCCTTGGAGCATGGTTCCAGGGTATTTTTTCCAGGTGGTTATACATCTGTCAGCTGCTCTATTGTGTTTTTTATTGTGAAGATGAACAGAACTACTCAATTTTGCTGTGTGCTAAAAAGTATTTTAAGACAACAGTTCTAAGTGGCTTGATTTATGAGAGAAAAGTACAGTTTGGAGGTGGAAGGATATTCTGTGTTTAGTGACAGCTGAGTTACTGTGACAGCATTTGCTTGGGAAAATGCTCTAGATTAAGTGTAGGATGCCTGGCTGTTTACAAGTAACCATCTGAGCTGTACAGTTTGGATGCATGGAGGGAATGTGAAAATCTATTGACATCTTTAGTTACTCAACTAGTTTATTTTTGGGAGCTCATGAATTGGCAGGACATAGTGACCCTGTCTGAAGGGGAAAAGTGTAATGACTTTGAATGCAGGAAACTTAGTGAATGTTTTATCAAGTTACTTGCCACTATTTCTTTGCAGCAACTATAATGGAGATTTTAACCCTTTGCTTTCCCACTGAAAATTTTTGCATAGTATTGATATATTTTAATGAAAATCTAATACTATTCTGTCAACACAAGATTGCTTAGTGTATCATACAACAGATTTGAAGAGCATGAGGTTTTCTTGTTTGAAAAGGGAGGGGGAAGATTTGGTGGTAGATTGCTTGTTTGTAACGCTTTTTAATATACTTTTCATTGGGAATAGCTATAGCTTGGATTCAAAATTGGTCCTGGGTGCGCAATGCTACAACATAGAAAAGACAGAGCTGTCTTGCGCACAGGTAATATTGGATTGCAAACAAATAAGGAGCTGAGAGAAGTTTTATTTATGTACAAAAGCACAGCTGTATTTTGCATGACACCGATACTGCTTTTGCACTATGTGGCTGGAGAGACCCAGCAAACAGGATCAAAACCTGACAGCAACAACTGCAAAGTCTTGCGGAAACTTTGCCCTTCCTATTATAAATTTTCTGCACGTGACTGATTTGCACAAAACTACTACCAGTTAGCATAGTACATAAATTAAGACCAAGAAAGCTTTCTTGTAGTTTGTTCCTTGTAGCTACTACTATGGTCCTGGTTTGGAGAGCTGATTCAAGGTTGCATGGAGTAACTGGGGAGTTTGTTCTGGGAGAAAGTTGGTTTTCTTTTGGCTTTCAATATTCTATACTCTTACACCATCAGAAATTCTCAACTACACTGTCAGTTTAGTTGAAAACTAGTTCATTGCTGGAAATAAGTTACTTCAAAGCATTTTACTTAGTGTTACTTGCAGTTATCTTACTGAAAAGTTAAAACTCAGTTCATTACTCTTAATCATTCCATATCCCTTTATTCATTCACACAACTCACTTTTAGTCTCACACCAGTGTTGCAGGATTTCTTACAAATGGTGAATTTTGAGAACAGCTGACTTACTGATGACTTTGAAGGGAAAGAGCCACTGATTTGATTTTTGCATATTACACAAACAAAATTTCAAAAAATGCCAACAGGAGAAGTTTAATAATTGGCATGCTGACTGGACTCATGGAGACCATGTTGTTTAAAGGTGATTCTCCCCCATCCCCCCCCCCCCCTTTTTTTTTTTTTTAATAGAAGGGGTTTTTTGGGGTGTGGGTTTTTTGGGTTGTGTTTTTTTTTCTTTAAATAAGGAAGATCTGGAAAACTCATGTGTCTGGAACAATGTCAACTGTCAGCTTATCTGTTCAGCAACAGTCCCTTACTATTATTAAATACAATTGCGGGAAAAAAATGTCTTGGGTCTCACATCTTAATTGAAAGCAGGGATGTTAATTTATTTTTTAAATTTTTTTTTTCTGAAGTGTATATTAGATATTAGTTTCAAACAGTATGAATTCTTTTTTCTTTTCAGTGCCCTCAGTGCTAATTTTCAACTTCATTTTAATAAATCTATAACTTACTCATTTGTCTAGAATTTTAGATTAGCTGTTCCTAGTTTCAAGAATACAAGCTTCCTCCATCCCAGTAACTTTTAAAAATTAAAATATTTCCAGCTGAAAAATCTTTTTTTTTTTCTTCCCCTTTGTAGATCACCTTAAATACAGGTTTAATGATTGCAAACACCTTGTTGGTTAAATTTGAAAAAATACATAGTTGCTAAATAGTTTGTTGATAACTGACAAGGTTCTCATTAAATTTTCAGAGGTGAAAAAACTGAAGTCCTTGATGCATGTCTTACAAGAACTACCTGAAAGCAAAATAACTGTGTTTATTTCAAAATTTAAACAAGGGAGTGTTTTTACAATTCCTCGATGATTGCAAAGACATTATTAATATGCTGGAGCCTTCATAATTTAATCAGATTGTTTGTGTAGTGCTTGTTTGTTTGTGGGGTTAAAGCATGATTTTAAGAAAAGATTAGTTAAGTAAACTACTTAGGAAGAATTTCTCCCATTTAAATTGGTTCTTACCTACAGTGGATGAAGTCATATAAACGTATGCATGTATACATACAGTATAGGTATAATGTATAGCCAAGATAGAATACAGCTGATTAATGATCACAGGTGTTGTTGCTTATTGTTGTGACTTCAAACGAAATGTGCTTTGCAAATAGAATTCATCTCCTATTCTTGCCGAACAAAACATCCAAATATAAATTGGATGCTAGTATAAGGGAGAACATCACCTTTGACCAGGCTGCAAATAGATTATGGCCTTAATTTCATTTAAAGTGTTGCATCACTTGGAAGTTGAGGATTAAAGCAATTGAGAGATACTTTGTTTTAGGGTTTTCTTGAGGGTTGTGGGTAGCAGTGTATGGTTTTTTAATATTTAAAACAAAAAGCCAGCCTTCCTAGTTGTCCTGGTTTTGGCTGGGATAGAGTTAATTTTCTTCTTAGTAGCTGGTATAGTGTTATGGTTTGGCTGCAGTATGAGAAGAATGTTGATAACACACTGATGTTTTCAGTTGCTGCTAAGTAGTGTTCAGACTAAGTCAAGGATTTTTCAGCTTCTCATGCCCAGCCAGCAAGAAGGCTGGGGGGGCACAAGAAGTTGGGAGGGGACACAGCCAGAACAGCTGACCCAAACTGGTCAAAGGGGTATTCCAGACTGTGTGACATCATGCTCAGCATGTAAACTGGGAGGAGTTGGCCTGGGGGGGGATCGCTGCTCGGGAACTAACTGGGCATCGGTCAGCGAGTGGTGAGCAACTGCATTGTGCAGCGCTTGTTTTCTGTATTCCAGATATGATGATGATATTATTATCATCATCATTATTAGTTTCTTCCTGTCTGTTCTATTAAACCGTTCTTATCTCAACCCACAAGTTTTACTTTTCTCTGATTCTCTCACCCATCCCGCTGGGTGGAGGGAGGGTAAGTAAGCAGCTGCGTGGTGTTTAGTTGCTGGCTGGGATTAAACCACGACAAGTCCCTTTTTGGAAGTCCTGTTGCAAGTAAGGTATTACAAAATGCAATTTTAAGAAAAGCGCACCAACTTTGAGAGCAAATAAATCAACACTGTGTCCAGTGACTATTGAATATAATGAATACTTATAACAAATTTGTTCTAACACGTTCCAGTCGGATCTCTCAACCCATTGAGCCCCACGTTGGGCGCCAAAAAGGGCTGTCGTGGTTTAACCCCAGCCAGCAACTAAGCACGACGCAGCTGCTTGCTTACCCCCCTCTCCACCCAGTGGGATGGGGGAGAGAATTGAAAAATTAAAAAAAAGTTAAACTCATTGGTTGAGATAAGAAAAGTTTAATAGAACAGAAAGGAAGAAACTGATGATGATAATAATAATAATAAAATGACAAAAGGATTGGAATATACAAAACAAGTGATGCACAATGCAATTGGTCACTGCTTGCCGCCCGATGCCCTGTGGCTTCCCAAGCAGTGATCCTCCCCCATGGCCAACTCCCCCCAGTTTACATACTGGTCATGATGTCACATGGTGTGGAATACCCCTTTGGCCAGTTTGGGTCAGCTGCCCTGGCTGTGTCCCCTCCCAACTTCTTGTGCCCCTCCAGCCCTCTTGCTGGCTGGGCATGAGAAGCTGAAAAATCCTTGACCGAAACCAAGCCACTTGTTAGTGAAGTCTGAACACTGTGATGTAGCTAGGCTCTTTTTAATCTAATTTATCATTTCAGGGAGCTTGCTTTCCTTCTATTGCAGAAGTTGAAAAAGAGGCTGTGTGTATTTGTTTCTTATGGAAATGCAGAACAAGTAGCATAAACAACAGAAGGGGCTGTATATTTTAAAAAAATATTGAAAAATCGTCATCCAAGACCTAAGTGAAATGAATGTATTGCAGGATTCCTTTATGTGCACTGCCAAACAGGGTGCAGGACTCCACACTTGTGCTGCAAATGCCTGTTGTCTCCCCTGTATTTGCAGGAGTGTTTAGTGCCTGACTGAGCCTGGGGGGCCCTAAGTTAATGGGAGGGGGGCTGGATGTCACAGCAGCCACAGGTCATGGCATGCCAGGCTGCCTGGGAGGGCAGGGGAGGGTGCCAGGTGCCTGGTTTTGAGGGCAGCCTGTGCTTCATGACTTAAGACTGGTGAGCTCAGCTGGAGGGTGGACACAAAGGCTTTGAGAGATACTGTTTCTTCAGGCTATTGCTTGGGTTCTTGCTCAGCAGCTGATGCATTTCATTGGGAAATGCAACATCAGAAAAGCACGCTTTTAGACTCCAAGTGGCTTTGGAGCAGCTGTACTGTGGCTAAATAAATATAACCCTCTGTAAGAGGAAATAACTTTTCTACCAGATACACGCACAGATGGATTGTAATCATACTGAGGCCAGTGTTTGCCTCAACAAGAGAAAAAAACCTTTTTAGTAGAGAGCTATAAATGGAAATTTGTGCTTACGCTAGCTTCTTGCAGCAGCGATTGGAGAACACTATTCCTGCCTAGTAGGAATGAGATAGGCATCTTAGGGAGTTCGAAAAACTAAAGGAGCTAGGGAAATGAAGGCCATGAGCTACAACAGCTATGTACATGAAAATTTATTGGTCCCCAGATGCCTACAAAAGTGTCCAGGAGCAGTTCTTTTACAGCAGTGTGAGTGGACCTGGATAACAGAGGTGTATGTGCCAGAGGTACTAACATACTGGACGTCAGTATGCTCAGAGAGAGCAGGGGAGGATAGCCTTTCCCTGCCAGGGGGAAGCCCTGTGTCTTGCCACCTCCAAAACACAGATATTATTTGGGATAGAAAAATAAGATTTTTTTTTTTTAAGAATGCAAATTTGGAAGATATTTAGTAATTACAGATGCACTTCCTAAAATATTTGATAATAAGTAGAGCAAAGTACAGAGCTAAAATTATATGTGGACAGCACTTAAGAGAGCTGCTGCTTCTTCAGGAAGGGATTATGATGCTGAAGTAGTGGATCTGGTATAAGATCATTCCAGGATTTTTTTTTTCTTTAATGAATACTTTAATGAAGTATTGTTTATCACTTCGTCTTCAAAGAGTAAGATAATTTAATGAAGAGGGAGTTGTTACTGATGGGATTTTGCTTTACAAAAGCAGCTTCAAACTGAAAGCTAACTTGTAGATTTAAACAACACAAAACCCTCTGTGTGTTAAAATAAACGGATTGTATCTCCTGACATAAATGGTGCCAGTATCCGGAGGAGGCCTTAGGGCCATGCAGTGGAGTTGTATGCCTTAAAGACTAAAAAGTGACTTTAAGTTAGTGCATACATTTGCAATTGTATGTCTGTCTTTTTTTCTTAAAAAAATAAAAAAATAAAAGATTGTCAAGCTTCAGTGTGGGAGGGAAGAGGTGGTCAGTGATTGCTTTTAAACCCTGAGGTTTTCCAGAATGCCTGGGAAGGACATGGTGCTGCTTTTGTGGTGCACGTTTACTGAGGTCTGTGTGGCAGAAGACGGCAGCAGATCTCTGGCAAGAGCTCGCTGCGCTCCACAGGCCGGTTTTCCACAACCCTCAGCAAGTTGGTCACCACTGATTATTCTTTCCACATGTTCATTTTATGCATGAAGCTACTTTAGGGAATTGAAGCCAAAATTCAGGAGTTGGAAGGTTAATTATTTCCCTTGCCTTTTTGCCTGTGTGTGCAATTTGCTTGGAGGGAGAGGGGGGAGAGTGTTAACCATTTACAAGTATACATCTCCCCTCATTCCTACCCAGAATGACTGTGGAAATTATTCCTGGGCTTGTTTAGTGAAACAGCTAAGTTGCTCTCAATAGTAGACACTATTGTAAGTACACAGATTAGCAAGAAACACGCAGTGGGTGGATCTTGTTACTGAAGAGTTAGTTCTCCACAATGAACAGGAAAAGAATGCATCCATATTCAGCTGAGGAAATTTTTACTATTGCAGCTAGGCAAGCAAAGTATCTTTATTGCTGTGGACTTTATTTTAAACTGTTTACTCAAAGACCACCAGAAGTATCAATTTACTTGCTTAAGGTGTAAAAACCTTGAAAAGTTGGAGTGTGGCAAGCAATTTCCTTTTTTAACATTAGAGTTGCAGATCTGCTTATTTTAGAATTTGACTAGAGAGCTAGTGAAGTGATACTGGGATTTGAGCAACTGACAGGTGGGTTTTTTTCCAGCTGCTGTTGTTAAAAGCCTGAACCTTTAAATCAAATGTCTACTGAATGTTAGGGGGAGGTATGCGTATAAAATTTTTCAATTGATTTATGAGAATTCAGTCTTTCAAACCATAAGCAGTTCCTCCAATGATATTGAGAAATTTGGCGCACAATATTCTTTCCATATCCAAAAAGAGAAGTGATAATTCCTCTTCAGTATGCAAATATCTGTGCATAAAATTGAGAGATATATTAACAAATGAAAACCTTTCATCTCTTCAAGGAAAGGAGCTGAGAAGTATAACTAAAATAGTAAACAACTTCTTTTTATTGGTTGTATCTTTTTTATGTCTAAATCTGTCCTGTTACTTTCAGATAAGGCAGAAATAAAAAAATTAAAGAAATTACCAATTGTGAGAAGCTACTAAAAAAAAAGGCAGACTAAGAAGTCATTACAATTGCTTAATTGGATGGGTGCTTCATGTCTTTTGAAACACTTTGTCCTGCAATGGTATCTTTGTGGAACTAAGTATATTTAACTGGAAGGCACTGTGTTCTAGAAAATGGACAAAATGTACTAGGAATGCAGGTGGAAAAGAAAGGGCATCTGCAAGGACCAATATGCTTCTGGTTTCAGAAGGGAGATATTTTCTTCTTCCTGCTAGTTTTTTCATCTCACCTTTTTCTCACGCTTTAGCTTCCGACATGTTGCAAGATGAATGGCAACCAACCATTGTATTTGACCTCAGTCTAAAATTGAAAGTGGAAAAATTCTTCTGCTCTGGGCCTCTGAAACTGCTTCTCAGGGGGATGAATCCCTCTCTGTGCAGATGCTACTGTGAAGCTTTATGCCAACACCAGCGTCTCACATCTTGCAGAAGGTGAGCTGAAGACACCTGAAGAATGCGGAAACCTTGCTTAAGCAAAGCTGTAAGTTTAGAAATGGCTACAATAATAGAAACTTAGCCTGCTACGTGTAGGAACTATGTACATATAGAAGCCATTCTTTTATCTGAACTTTTTTGCGTGATGGTCTTATGTGCAGGTAGCAATGAGTGTGAATTTTTTTCTGCTTTTTTGTTCAGTTTTGTGGCTCTGACAGTACTTTAGTGGCTCTGATTTGGCAGATTTTGTCTGCAAGGGAACCTTTTGTGCTGAGTGTTCAAGATTTTTAGTAAGGAAGAGAGAACAAAGCCACAAATATAAGTGGTGGGAGCTTTAGGAACAGAATTGGCTTAACAAATTTATCTACTAGGTGAGTTTCATCACTGTTATGTGCAAATTAGTACTTGTTCTTTCTTTCTAAGTGATACTGTGACTTAGCATTCCTCATGCATAACTCTCAAGGCTGCCTTTTTTTTTTTTTTAAGCAGCTGCTATAAATACATAGCTTTTTATGGAAAGGGGAAAAGCAAGTCTTGCAATTTCATCTCTAGTGTTTGCATTTTAAAAACTCTGGCCCCTATTTTATTTTTTCCATGACACTTCATTATATTTCACAACCAAATATGTGCCACTCCCTTCCCCTTCTCCCCCCTTAAATGATAGAAATCCTGTTTGTAGCTGCAGAGCAAAACCGGGGCTGAGGACCATGGTGCCCCCCCAGCCTCCAGGACCTCTGAAGGGCTAGTGGTGGCAGTGACAGAGCCCCTCCCGTGGTCTGCTGAAAGAGTTGTTGTTCCTGCAGACCAACTGCTGCAATCTCTGCCATGTTTCTGCTAAAAACCAGAGTTTTGCTCTCAACTTGGCTGGAGACAGAGTTAAAGAGAAGATTCAGTTAGAGGGTTCAAGGGGTGGAAGCTTGTCCCTGCACGGGTGGGCTCTGAATACGTGCAACTCCAACGCATCCATTTCTTGTGGGCCTGAAAGCTGTTTCTTATTTGTGGCACCTCAGATGTTGCAGTTGTGGGAAAAGAACAAAAATTCTTTTCCCCCTGCGATGGTTGTCAGGAAGGAGGTTGCAAAGATGGGAGGAATATACATGTCATGGTGATTGCTAAAAGCACTGTCTTAACAGGATTTAAGAGCTCCCCTTCCTTTTTTTATTTCCTGATTCCAAAGTGTGATTTTATGCTTATGGTGATTATTAAGTGATGTAAACAGATGAAAATATGCATCAAAGCTGATCTACTTACAGCTATAAATTAGTATATTCCTTCCCTTCTTTCTTCATTTGAATTTGTAATTGCATGCAGGGAAGGGATTTGATGAGGTTCTTCAGCATTGTTATCTAATCCCTAGACAAAATTAATAACAATGTCATGTTTGCACCTGAACAGGTCTGTCTAGTATTCCTGAATTGCTGTGTGTGTCCCCTGGACACTACTGCAGCCAAGACTAGTGTATCACTATGCATATATGCCTTATAGGTGACAACTCTAATAAAAGCTAGAAAAATATTTTTAGATCCACAATAAACCTGCATTGGCTGCTAAATGCTTATCTTGAGTTTATTATTATGCATGGCATACAGTCTCATGGGCAGGCTGAAATGGGAAGAAATGTTTCAGGGAGATTTCATTTAGCCATCCTTAGGATGGGATTTTAAACCGAGTAAGAGACTAAAGATGATTGAAAGGTTAGGGCACTAGCTTGACACTGAGTTGGGTTCCCTGCTCTGTCATAGACCTCTTCAGGCAAGTCACTTCATCGTCTCTCTCTCTGACTTAGTCCCCTTCAATAAAGAGGGGTAATAGTAGTTCCCTCCTTTAAAGAGGCATTGCCAGAGTAAGTGCATTAAGGAGTACATAGTGCTGTTATACTGTGATTATGAGGCCATGCATCTGTGTAAAATAGAAATTGCTGTAATTCTGTTTCTATACTACAGTGCAAGAAATGAAGGCATGGACAATAAGAGGAGTACACCTGGCTAGTGTTGTCATTTTCTTAAAAAAAAAAAAAAAAAATCCAAAATATAAACCCCCCAACCAGTACAGTTCATCCAAATGGAAGAGCCCTTCCCCTTAGCCTGCAGTTCCAGGCAGAGCTCATGGACCGTACAAAGGCATCATAGAACACTGCATCTGTGGAGTACTGGTTAGAGATCTCTAGTATGACACTGCTATTTATATATTAATGCTAGAGCTCTTCTACAGATATAGGTGGGTGAACTTTTATGTGCTTTAGAAGACATTGTGATTTTTAGATCAAAATAGCCTTAACATTTACATCAGGGTGGGGGGAGTTCTATGGGGTATTTTAAGAAGTAGTGTTCTATAACAGTTTCTGAATTTTAGTGTGTCTGTTCAAAGTGAAGATGCTTTACCTGACATATTGCAAATGTAGTCTGTATTTGCACAGTATGAAGGAATGAACAGTGGACAAAACTGAGATCAAGGAATTCCAGAAGAATAATCTCTTGTTGGCTACCCATTCACTGTTTAGTGCAAAGCAGACTGCTTTGTCTCTCTTTGTTTACCTGTTAAAAATATAGAATGTTGCACATGACATGTTGTGAGGTTGGATGAACTGGTGTTAATATATTGCTTTAACTGTTGCAAAGTGCTACCTAGATGTCAAGTATTCCAGTAATGTCAAGTTTGTTTGTGGGCAAGTTCCTTCAACTACTTCCCCCAAATGAAATTTTTCTTCAGTGTAGCAACTAGTAGAATGTTTTCCTGCCTTGGTTGATGCATAGATCTCTCCCAAATGGGGGAGAACTGTTTAACGAATGTCAGCCTGCTGATGGGAGACTGGACGTTTGTTATTTTTTGGAGATTTGTTGAAAATAGTAAATTCATCAGAAGCTGTAGGACATAATTTGAACTAGTAAACTATTTGAAATAAGAGTGTGTTATCTAGCTGGTGTGGAAAAATCCTTTAGAATCCACTAGATGCATTATGGATTGTAAAGGAGCATCAATTTCAGAATTTCTTTTTCTTCAGTGTGAGAGGATCAAGTTAATGGAATCCATATATCTGAAGGGATGATTAGTTCGTTAGCCTTTCATTCTGAGAGTGAAAACTATGTTATGTAAGGGATTTAAATCTTTTTTTTTAATGCTTAGCTATTTCTTTTGGAGATGGTCAAGTGTTTAGCACTGATCCTCTTACCGGCTTTTCTTGTAAGCTGCTGTGTGACTTTCCAATTATTTATGGCCTGTTTTTTCACAGTTGGGAAGGACTTAACTGTTCCTGTTAATAGCAATTACATAGTTGGTATCTTTAGTAAATAGGGTTATTCAAAGCGTAATGTGGGATTATTGGCCCAAAATGTTATGTCTTCGATTAGTATGTATTTATATTGTTCCAGGACTCACAAAGTGAACTGTGTAAGTGCAGGAGGAAATATAAAAGCATGTTATACTTCTGATCTGCTTAACGCTCACAGAATTCCATGTTCAGGTGGATTAATGCGTAAACTTTAATTTTTCCTGTAATGTTGAGCTTGATCATTGCGACCTTAGTTTTGTGTTTTACTAAGAACTGAGTCTTTTGCTCAATTTAAAATAGCTTTTTAAGTGTTCTTAATGGAGGGCACTTTTCCTCACACTGTCATTGTATGACATTTTTCTTCTCTAGTTAGGAAGTAAGGGATAGGTGGTTTGTTTGGTTTCAGGTAGCCTTGTTGAGCTGAATCTTTAGGAAGCTTCTGACTTTGCTCTGAGTACATATGAGGCTGGTGTCACTTATGCTCCATTGTGGAAGTGCTTTATAATGTTAGTAAGGATACAAATAAGCCACTACAGAAATGGAAGAGGCTCACTTTGTATTTGCTCCAGTATTGGTGCCAACCATCTGCTCTCTCTTTCCTCCACTGAAATCCCTGTGGCTAAAAGGAGGAGATTGGGCAGATGTCTGGCAGGTAACTGGCAGGGAGTTCTGAATCTGGGGGCCTGGAGAGTGCTCTGATTCTTTAATTAAAGATTAAGAAATCAGAGACCTCTCTGGGCCCCTGGATTCTTTAAGCCTTGCTGGTTTCCCCTGTGTGATGATCATGCTTGCCTATGTTTTTCAGTGTTCCTACACCAGTATTAACTAGCGTGCATTTGCCTAGCTGTGTTGTTGTAAAGCCTGACAGTCCCAGTCATGAGCTTATTGTGCTGGTCTGTTACAATGTACAGTAAAAAGATCATTTTATATTCAACAGTGACCACAAAACTTCTTAAAAGACATAATTTTAGAAATTTTAACTAAAGTCTTGTCAGTGCTGTTAAAGACTGACTACTTGAGTAGTTTTATAATAGATTAGCTCAGTCAGTACTGGCATCTGTCTGGCTGCAAGTGTGTGGATGTGGGCAAACTGAGATCAGCACTGCTTCAGCTTAGATAACTGCTGAAAAACAAAAAGATATTTCTGGGTTGAGTGAGGCAGAGAGAGGCATATGACAAAAGAACAACTACGTTATTATTTGTGTGACCTTTTTCCTTTGTTTTGTGGCCCCCTCCTTCTATTTTGGTTATTGCTACCCTGTTGCATCATGTCTCAAGTTAGACTTCTAAAGCTCTTTGTGGAAGAATCCCCATCTAGCCTGTTAGTGGGTACTGTTAAAGATAATATGACTTTTATGACCTCAAAATACTTTATAAATATTAGTGTATTAGGTTTCAGGTATTATTCTCATTTTGTGAACTGATCTGAAGTGGCTTAACATACATGTCTGTAGCAAAGCTGGAAATTGATCCCAGATCCTCTGAGGTTCTGCCTGTGCTTTTAGTCCCAGCTATTCTCCAGCCAGACTTGGGTGAGTGATGATGCCTGCTTGATGGTGTCAAGAGCATCTCTGCTGAGAGCTATGGTCTAGGTATTACGTGCATTTATGTCTCTCATGAAGAAACCTCTGGGGATGGAAAGGCATCACCTCTATGAACTTTCCCCTTTCTCTTCCCTTATTTGTAGGCCGTTACCCCTTGCAAAGCCTTGAAGGAGTCTGTGAAGCGCTCAGACTGTGGTACTCCATACACTGGACACTTGTGTATGTCTGGTTTTGTGATGGAGTGCTGGAGAGGTCAAGATGGAAACAACTGAACCTGCAGCAGTCTTTCCTGTTGCAGCTCAGTGCATTCGGGTGTGTTTTCTTCTCTGAGCTAAAGCGCAGAGATTTGGTCTGTCTCTGGGGTGTATCCATGCAATTCTGCAGCTGGTGTGTTTGTGGCGGGAGAGGCATTCAGAGTGAAGGACACGTTGTGGTTATGTCAGCTATGTGAATGTGAGGGCAGGGAGAAGCTTTTGGCCTGCTCTTTGCCATTCTGGCTTTAGAACCTGCAGCAATTCCTGCATGTTGGAGTATTGGTCTCTCTGTTGCTAGCAACTGCCTTCCCTGACAGCTCCAAACAAAAAAGCTTAAAATAGCTAAGTGCTTACAATTAGAAGAACTGTTAACCCATTTCCAGTGGGAAAGAATAGTATGTTCCTGTAACTTCACAAAGCCTGAGAGCAGCGTTTCATACTCCTTAATTGCTGTGCTCTTTCTGTCCTCTAAGGCTGCCCAAGTCTCTTCAGATTGTGATATTTATCATGGTGAGAATTATAATAACTAGTATTCCCAACTTCAGTACAGTTTATAAACATTAATTTAAGAAATGTACCATATACCTATTTTGTTAAAGGGTAAGCCTGCACTGTGTTGCAAAGCCATTTGTGAAGGTGGGCTTTCCTGCATATTTGTTCAAGAAAGTCCAGTTTATGTAGCTGTCTCTTTCTCATAGTTCTAAGAACTGCATGTTGTTCCTGTGCAAGATGAAGGATGAGTCTGGTCCAAATCATGAATCATGTTTTCATGAGATGAGGTTTTGGAAAAACTTCAATTATTTTGGAAATACCACTTGAAGTTTTGCTTGAGGATAAATTAGTTGAGGCTCTAACTTGTATTTGCTGTAGTATCTTTTCAATAGCTGGTAGAAACAACATTGACAGTTCCTTTAAAAATTAATCAGGATGGGTTTTATTTTCCTTTTGTTGTTTGTTTAATAATATGGTAAATTTTAAAATTCCAATTTGTCTTTTTCATAGTTTTTCTTCCCCATCCATGCTGATTTTGTTCTGGTGGAGCTGTTTGTGTAAGCCACGTTTTGCCTTACTCATTTGTCATAAGGACAAGACCAATCAGCACTTAACGGGCACTTAGTAACAACTTCTTATGTCTTTCTCATCCCTTTAAAACAAAATTATGTGGAAAATCCCAGGTGTGTTTTGAAAAGTGAACCTCCAGTATTTGTACCAAGTTTACAGCTTGAATTGAGGAAGACACCCCAAAATACATGCTGTTTTTTGAGCATTCCTTGAAAACTACGCAACTCGCCTCTCATAGAACTGTTATCTGAAAACTTCCTTTTGAGGCACGTCTGTGGTGCTTCAGACCCTGTAATTAAAAAACCTAAAATCCTTCTCTGTAACATCTTGCATACTAGAATGCATCTGTGTTTAGATGGAATGTGGCAAATTGTGATGATAGGGGATAAATAGAACGATGTCTACAGATGTGAATAGTAGGCCAAATTATAATCAGAATTCATGCTTAGGTGAATTTTAAGACCATTCAAACAGAAAAGAAAGCTGCCCAGTTAAATAACATCTATGAGAACATCTTTTCACTGCCTCTCCTCTATTACATCCTTTACTGTAATAGACCAAAATATTTTACTTAAGTAGGATTTGTATTTCTCCTTGGTTTGATTAGTTCATGAGGTGTAGTTAATATTTTCTTCTTGCGAATGTATGTTTTGCCCAAATGATATGGTAATTCTACATTTTGTGTTATTTTGGTTGCTGTAGGTAATTAACCTATGATGCTGAATGTCAAGAACGGTCTAGATTGGAGCAGTAGTTTGTCACATCTGGTGGTGCAATACAAGCTACCTGATTTTGCTGGCACGTAGTCCTTAAGCATGGCCATTGTTTCCCCTGCTTCAGGTCACAGAGCTAATGGATTTCACTTTTGAATCTCTGGTTAGGACAATGGTTTCATACAGCTTTATCAATTCCTAGCCTCTGAAAATGGGAAAGTGAAAGTGGTAGCAAAGTAATTTTAACCGTGCTGTCCTGAGGACAGAGGCGCCCTTTAAGTCAGTTAAAGCCTCAGTTTTTCTCTGCAATAGAAATGAGCCAATCAAGAGAAAATTTGGGTAGGTCATAAACCTTCGATGTGTACTACTTATTTAGGTAAGCATTTGCTGCCCCAGGCAGGTACCTTCAGGCAACAGTGGAAGTTGTCAAGCTTCCTGGTTGCTGTGTTTTCCCTTTTGTTATTGTCTGCCTGTCTGTGAAGCAGCTTTCCTTTGATCTCTTTGCCCCTATTGTGGGCACACTGTAGAGTTCTTTTTTTGCTATGTGATGTTACACAAATAAGTAAGCCTTCCCCATTTCACAGGCTTTATTGATTCTAGGACTTTTAATCTGATACAGTTCCCTAAATTAGTTTCTTACTTGGAGGTGTTGGGGGTGTGTGATTGTTTCCTACTTAACATTCTTTTGTAGTGGGCTTCTTTTAAACTGGAGACTGTTCAGTTGGTTGGTTTTGCTTATTCACTTCGGGCTTCAGTTGTTGCTCTTCTGTGGTGCTAGACTCCTGGAAAATAATACGCCTTTCACTGTAGAGACAGACTTTATAGGTATCTGGAAAATGCCATACCATTTGGAATAAGGTGACAGGGACATAAATGATCATCCTCCATTTAAGTTTTTGGCTTTCCTGGACAATGTTGTGTTTCTCAGTTGCTTTGAGCTTTCCCCTGCCTTTCTTCAGAAGATAGATTGCTGTGCTTTGCTGTATAGAATTTACAAACAGGGTCTATTTTGTGTTTGTTCTTGTTCCCTCCCAGGGTGATGCGTAGGAAAGCTGTGCTGTTATCCTTCCTGTTCAAGGTGTCTGAGGGTGGGGAGTGGGAGGTTGCAAACAATCTGCAGGGATTTTGATGTAGCTGTCTGGAAGAAAATGTGACGAAGTGAGTGTGCAGGAGAGGCTTCTGAGGGAGAGATTGAAGCTGTTTTCACAAGCAGCAGGGTAAGCATACAATATGGATAAGCTGTGCAATAAGCTTTGCAAATCTACCGAACACAAAAACTGTCCCATGCTTTCATCGCTTTCTTGGTTCTTACTCAAGACTGTTGCAATAGGTGGGGGTGGTTTCATAGGGGCAAATTTCTGTTAGCTGGAACAAGTTTCTTGTTTGTGATGTCCTGTAAGTCTCCAGTCATTTAAAAAAACCAAACCACCAAACCCAGAAACCAAACCTACTGTATTGAACTACCTCTGTCCTGCTATTGCACTAGAGGAATTCAATGTTCTTTGCCCTTTCTGCACATGTGTAAATAGTGCAATCAATTTTTATCTTTTGCGTGTAGATTTAAACCCATGTTTTCTTGGAGGATTGGAGGGGAACTGGTAGGTAGTATCCTATATTATGTTCTTGCTTTTTGACCTGGTTTGTTGTGTGATCTTAGTGAGTTAGTTCCTCTGTTTTTGTTCCTCATTAGTAAAATGTGTGTCATGATTCTTTACCTGTTTCATAAATATGGGCTTTGACCATCATAATGAGCAAATTAGAGAAGTAAGGCTTGATTGCTCTGTCTCAGAAGGATACTGGGTAGCTTTTTACGTGTTGTGGTTTAACCCCAGCCAGCAACTAAACACCACGCAGCCGCTTGCCCACTCCCACCCCCATCCAGTGGGATGCGGGAGAGAATTGGAAAAAAAAGGAATTAAAACTCATGGGTTGAGATAAAGACAATTTAATAGGACAGAAAGAAAGAAAATAATAATGGCAGTAATAATAATAAAAGAATTGGAATATAGAAAACAAGTGATGCACAATGCAATTGCTCACCACTTGCCGACTGATGCCCAGTTAGTTCCCGAGCAGGGATTCGCTCCCCCAGGCCAACTCCCCCCAGTTTATATACTGGGCATGACATCCCATGGTATGGAATATTCCTTTGGCCAATTTGCGTCAGCTGCCCTGGTGGTGTCTCCTCCCAACTTTCTTGTGCCCCTCCAGCCTTCTTGCTGGCTGGCCATGAGAAGCTGAAAAATCCTTGACTTAGCCTGAACACTGCTTTTTCACATGAAAAAAAATGAAATAGAAGTATTTAAAAGCTAAGATTAAAGTGGTGAAATAACAAGTGGTTGTAGACCATTTTCTCTATTTTCTGCATTCTTAACTTTGCCAAAGTTTGAGGAGAAGTCAGAGTCTTTCCCAAGTAATTTCTGCAGCATTCTGTCAGAGAATTGTGTGCAAATGGTCACAAAGGACATTAGGAATGTGCAAAATTTAAACTTGCTTATCATGCAAAGTAGCAAATGAACTAAGCAAAGTACAGGACAACACAGCCCTCAACAGGTGGGCTGAAGAGTAGAGTTTAAGGTTACTATGGTGTGTGAGGTTGTGAACTTGATAGGTGAAATTGTACAAAAATGCACATACTTACTGAAGAGAATATTTAAAGAAATGGAATAATGGTGAGTGGTTATTAAATATACAGGCAAAAAGTTCTAAAGGGAGATAAAGATACTTTATATTAAATGATTGTAATTGAGCATTTTTAATTTGTCCTCTAAATCGAATAACCTTTTAACTTCAATTAAAAAAATACATTAAAAAGGTTTTATAGCAAACTCTCCAGGCTAATGATAAATTGGGACAAGATAGTTGCAACAGATAGGGATGTCTAAATGATTCTGCAGAACCTACTTTGGGTTGAGTAAAATCTGCTAATGGGTGCTCAGGGCTGGTACCAGCCTAGTGAGTGCCTCTGCCCTGCACTCTTCAGATAGCTCTGCTTTGAAAGGACTTTATTAATTTGAGAACAGCATCCTGGATGCAGGCAGAGACTCCTCCTTAGTCCTGTTGTATACTTAAGTCCTTGAGGAGACTTTGCCTAAATCTAGCCCACATGCTGTTTTATATGTGTTTATGATTATTCTTTAACTCTAGTGCAGATAAGCTGGAGAAGTTTTAGCTAAAAATGCCAACCCTAATTTCTCTCAGTAGTTTATAAAATAAGTTACTTTGCTTATGTTTTTTTCATTCCAGAAAATACTGCATAAGTGCCTGTTGGGAGTATGTGTATCTAATTTGACAATCTTTTTAGGTCTAGAAGAGAAAGCCTTGCAACATGGAAAAAATCTGTAGAAATCTGAAAATATTTACAGTATTAAAGGTGGTGATATACATTTTCTATTCACCTGAAGAAAGTTTGAGAGATGTTCTTGCATGCCAGAAGTTCCTGGAAGTGAAAATAACTGATGATGTTGGATGCCAGATCTTAGAGTTATTAAAACAAAATATACTGATGCTAGGTTCTGCTTTTTCTCTGTGCAGTGTAAAAGCAATGCAAGGTCTCATAACTCTTCAGTATATTTGGAGGCAAGACACAGTATTTTCTGGGAATTATGGTATCAGAACTGGCTCTGTGCTTTATTCAAAGGTAGGAAGTGGTCGGGGCATACTGCTGCTGCAAAGCACACTTAAGCCTGGAAGTGTGTTGCCATTTTACTGTGCTACTGCAGGCTGACTCTTGTGCTGAAATTAAAGTAAAACAAAAGAAAAAACCCCAAAGCTGGTAATTGGCTAGGATGATGATAATGTGAGCTCATCCCTCAACCTCAGGGAAGGAAGCCTGCTTAGTCATAGAGCCAGCAGTGCTCAGCCAGTGAAGCTGCCAAGTGTGAGCTTTCCTGGAGCATAGTCATGCTGCAGCTTGAACATCTATCACTTCAGCTTAAACTATGGACTGTTATTATTAGGATGACCTACAAGATATTTTTCTGTGATTTTTCTATGTAGAAAGAAATTCTAAAAAGCTAATTTTGTGATGTTTTCTTTTACCATCTAGTACTGGATGCACCAAATCCTCTTTTTGTCGTGGTGATCTCTTAGGATTTATTTATTTTTGCATGCAATTGGGAGAACCAGGATGTTCAGTAAGGATGTTTTCTTCAAAGTATCTTAAATCTCTTTTCTTCCCGGTAATGTCATTTTCACTATCCTGGTTTTTGTGTTGCTGTAACTTCACTTGTTCTTCAGTCACTACAGTCTTCTCAAGTGACAAGATAACCTCCCCAAGAGGCATATAATATTTTTTAGGACTCCCTTTATGGAACACACAAGTACATAGTCCTTTCCTTCCTTTAGGTTATCTCTGAATTTACTTTTTTTTTTTTTGTAAACTTTGCATCTTAATACTTTTGTTATATCTCTTTCCTAGATAGGTGGAGTTCTGAAGTGGTCTCAGTTAGGCTTTGCAATGCCGGTGGCTTCTTATCTAGTAATGGAAAAAACAGAGCCAAAATCCGCACAAGCAGAGGTTTGGAGAGCTGTGCTAACACAACACTTCTTACTAACCTGAAAGCCCTCTTTCTAAAGGTCTTCTGGATGCTTGTGTTTGTGGTAGTTGCAAATCTCAGCCACCGCTATTAAGAACAGCATCAGCTGTCTGGTTTTTTTTTTTTTCTTTAAGTGTTAAAACCAAGGACCCTTGAAGTTGTATGCCAGCTTTTGGGCAGTTATCGTTGCGTTCTTCCTCAAAGTGTAGAAAATGTACAGCAGAGCTTCTAAAGGTTGTCTGGCAGGTTTAAATTTGATCTAGTGGTAATGCCTTCTGATATACAGAGAAACTTGCATTCTTTCTATCAGAATTATGTGACTGATCAATACAAAAGCATGCAGAAGCATCGGTGGAAGGAAAACTGTTACAAGGTTGTCTAGTTCGGAGAGAAAAATAGCTTCTGATGATTTCAGAAAGTAAGATAGTGTCAGAAACCACTGTTAATAGTGTTACCTCAGGTATTGTGGTTTAGTTGTTAGCTCCGTTACGTTCATAGCAGTGCTGCAAAAAGCAGGGAGAGAGAATAACATTAATGCTCCTGACAGGCATAGAGCAACCTTACCACCTCTACATTTTTGCTACCAGGGATCCAGTTTCCTGCTGTAGGATGTTTTTTCCTCTCCTAATGAAGTTTTGAAATAGGAAAAACTTACTTTATGAAATCCTCGTTTGTGTACTAGTTGCAGTTTAGAGAGAATTTTCCATCTCACGTGTCCATAATTTCTCCTAGAGTTATTTTCGTCCTGTTGAGAGACGACTGGAAAATGAGCCGAGACGTCGTGCTTAGAGGAGGGAGGAACACCCTGGCTCTGTGATACGGGGTGGCAGAGGTCCATGGTTTGTAGCCAGGGCGAAGGGGGAGGGAGTGTGGGGGGAACAGCTATGTAACAGCCTGAGGAAGTGAGTCACTTTGCTCTGAAGCACAGACCCATGGTTCCAGTAGCACTGAAGCCAATCTTGGCCTCCGAGGTGGAAGTTACGTAAGTTAATTTAAACTCTTTGTCTTTTCCTCCTCATCAGGCTCCCAACCCCACCTCAGTATTAAAATCTGCACCATAGCCATATCCGTTTAGAGGAAGCTCATGTTACAGGGCTTAAGTGTGCTTTATGATTTTGTTTTATTATTTTTAATTTTACAGAGGGAGAGAAATGGATTGCAGGTTTAATTGGAGGGGATGTGTGTGTTAGTCTTACCTGCTCCACTAAGAGAAACTTGATTTTTTTAGCAGAAGGGATGCAATAAGAGTAGGTTTTTAACAATTTATTAAAATCTTTCTGAAATATATTGGCAGTGTGATTTGAAGTGGAACAGAGTGCATATTGAAGAGAGAGAGTAATAGAGACTTACACTTAATAACTTGAGTGTTAGTAGTAGTTTAAGAATTTAATTAAATTTAAAACTAAACTTCTTAAAAGGTTTTAGGTGTCCTAACAGAAATACTGGTGTATGTGTTAACACATTAGGCCTTAATCCTGCCAACTAGGTTTTTAAAGCCTAAGTTTGTGGATAGCTTTTTTCTGTGGAAGGGGAGTGTAGAATTGTCTTAGGCTGCATGTTCTGGAAAGGCTTTCTCCTATTATGTTTGTAGCTTTACACTAACAGATACTTGCTGGTGTCTGGGAGCAGCTGTAACAATCTGCCTGAACTACTTTTCCATGAGTGTGACCTGAGCAGGAGCAGTTGCTTTCAGCTGTTGAAGAAAGCATCTGAAAGGGCAACAGGTTGAGCAGGCCCTGTCTTCCGTGCTTGGATGCTTGGTGGGCAGTTCTTAATTGGAAAGCAACTGTAATGATTGGGGGAGGGGGGATGAATGATGGGCTGCCACCTGATCTTTCCCTTCAAAACACTGAATCAAGCATCTTGCTGCGTGTTTGGGTGCAGCCTTTGTGTACATGTGTGTGTTTTAAATGTCTTTGGGAAATGTGGCCTGACACATTATTTTTCTTTTGGCGATTCATGAGGGGTTTTTTTGGTTTGTATTTTTGAGTTCATATTAAAACCAGATTTTTCTGGCTACAGGAAGACACAGAAGTAATTGGCCAGAGGAGAGGGAGTTTAAGAGAAAAACCTTCAGGATGAGCTTGAGTGATTAGTCAAAAGTCTGTGTGCAGTTGGAAGTTGCATCATGCAAATACAGTGTGATACCTGTTTTGTAAAACTAAGTTGTTTTGTTTTACATTCTTCTAGCAGGTCAGATCTATTATTTCTCACACATACTATCCTGATCTTCATTTCCATGGGAAGTGGGACATACACATTGTTGCTTATCACGTGAGGGTTTATATGCCAGTTATGTCTGTTGATTCATTGCAACTACTTCTCTATTTCAGGACCTGTAACTAAGTGGACCCTGCTGACCTCTGAACCACAAAGGATAAGAGTGAAAAGAAGTGGGAGAAACATACGAAGAAAAAGGAAGTGGATGCACTTTCATCTGGACTTCTTTCCTGCCCTTTATTACTAAAACTGAATGGAAAAGAGAGACTTCCGTGCCTTTCCTCCCCCACCCTCAGGGATGGGTGGATTGTAAATACGGTGTGTGCAGCTGGGAGAATAGGCTGAACTATGAATCTTCAAGCTCAGCAAAAGTCTTCAAACAAAAGGACTGGGAAACGAATTGCCTATTTTAATGAGCAGGAAATAGCTGTGTCATCAAAAGAACCACAGCAGCAGCTTAAGGAAGGACAGTACTATGGTCATGGAGGGAATATACCGGTCTCCCAAACTATGGAGATTTCTCATGCAGGAGGATTAACAAATGCCCCCAACAATGTTGCTCTGATGAACTCTGTTTACGGTCAAGATAGGGGAGAATCAATGATGATGTCCCAGACGGTAACAGCTGTCAAATGGCAGAATTCACTAATGGGAAACCGGTTGCCAGAGAGGGGTGACAGCCACTGGCAGTCTCCACCTTCGATGTGGAACCACAGTATGGTTTTTGGGGGCAACCCCAAAGGACCCCACTCCAATGCTGGTGCCCCAGGCTTCTATGGCCACCCAGAAGCCCTTAAAAGAAATCAAGAGAAAGGAGTGTTTGTGTCACAGCTGGACTTGTATGGAGATGCTGTCCAGCAGATGATGTCCCAGAAGGCTCAGCTGGAGCAGCAAGCCCTGGTTAGACAGCAAGCTCAGATAAATTCTTTTCATCAGATGCAGAAACAGCAGCAGCAGAATCAAAGTCTGCCGTTACAGCCTTTCCAACTTGCTTTTGGTCACCAAGGCCAAAAGCAGGGTCTTCCTGAATTGTTACATGTCTTTCAAGAAGCCCCAGCTTCTTCCAGTCCAGCATTTACTGCTCAACAAAAACAGCAAGCTCTTCCCCAGCTACAACTGTTTGAAAATTTCTATCCTCAACAGCAGCAGCAGCAGGCAGCTGCCACACAAGCCTTCAGTCTGCAGCAAACCACTTCCATAGCACAGCCTCATGTGGCAGCTGCAGCACCTCAGCATCACATGATGGCACACCAGTTTCAGCAAACAGAGAGGAACCAGGAACTATTCAAGGCTCTAACAGAGCAGAACCAACAGACTGTGCTACCTCAGACCCAGATTCCTTTTCCAAGAAGGTCACGGAGACTCTCCAAAGAAGGTGTCCCGCTGACATCTGCAGGAGAAGTGTTGGCTTCCAAGCAGGCAGAAGAACAACCTAGCAATTTATTTCTGCATCACTGGCAAACACATCAGCAAGAGGTCCCATTACAGCAGCCGCCTGAATCACTGGCCCACAACAAAAGTAGCTATTCGCACCCCAAGAGAATGGATCTGGGGCAGAAGGATGTCCTGGTCAAGAGTGAGCTGTGCCAGGTGGAAGTAGACAGGCAAGCCACAGCCCAGAATGGTAGAGATGGGGAGAAACAGGCAGAAGCAGTTGAAGAAAACGCTCAGAGAACTAATGATTTTCAGGGTGTCAGAGGTGGTGTAATCCAGAGTACACGACGGAGACGGCGTGTTTCTCAAGAAGCCAATTTGCTAACTTTGGCCCAAAAAGCTGTTGAGCTGGCTTCTCTTCAGAATGTAAAGGTAAGGTATACATCCTGACCAATATAGCATGTTTTAGACTACAAAATAGGGCTGAAATGAGAAGAATTTATGTACATCTGCAGGATAGGGTGGTATCTTGATGCAAGAAGTGTTGTAGTGCAGCAAGGGCAGCTCTGGAGTGGTGGCATGTAGGTTCAGCTACTGTAATTCATAGATGTGGGAGAACAGAGATCTAGTGCAGTGAAACCACCTAGAGGCAGTTTTATTTCATTAATACCGAATGTGATTTTATCCCAGGGCTTCAAAATACAGATGTTTTGAGCTTAGGCCTCAAGCTGATCAGGAATTTAGAGAGACAAGTATAAGCAGTTCACTTGGTGTCTTTTTATCAATTTAACATTCTCTTCCTTTTATGTTAAAACACTGCTGCTTATCAGCCAGTTTTTCAGTTTTAACAATTGAAGTGTTTCTAAATTGTGCTATCTAAAAAGTACATAATGCAACTTACATGTTCAATATTTCCCAAATATTAAAAGCCTGAGGAAGCCGCACGTGAAGAACTTTATACCAGGCATAACAAAAGTCTGCCTGATGCGGTAACCTGTTTCTGAGAATGACCTGCAGCAAATATTTGGAGATTGGTAACCTGAGGATAAAGTCTGCCTGTAGACCCTCTGTAGGGCTTGATGGGGAAGAAATTTAGTGTTGGCTGATTAGGTAGCTCACTACTCTCATCCTTTTGGTGTCCCATTAGTCTAACTGTACAGTATGTATTCCATATGGCAAAATGACAAGGTTCAAAATAAACTAGCCTAGGGGAGGCAAGTGGTGGGGTTTTTGGAGTTGGGTAGGGGGTTTCTGAAGGGGATTTTTTGAGGTTTTCTTTCAGTTGTGGTTTGACTAATCTTTCATTGAGTGCCTCTTATGAGAAGTAAAGATACACTTTTATTTGGAAGCTTTGTTGTCAGAGGCTGGTGAAATATGGGTGTTAGAGCATGAGCTACTTTTTACTTACAGTTTTGCCACTTGAGTTGCTGCCCAGTCAGGCAACAAAGGGAAGGGAATTTTATTCCCTCTCTTGTTCTCATCATCATTTTTTTCCTAGTCTGTCTCTGGCCATGTTTTCCAATCCCTTCCTTAGGGGGATGTGCTGTTTGAGTGAAAGAACCAAACTAATAAACAACGAAGCAAATATCCATAGCCTACTCCATCTCTTGCACAGCAGACAGCAACCAGTGACTGTTGATGCTGTTTTCAATCCGTTTTGCTCTAACTCCAGTTGAACAAGCAGATTTGATAGAAAACTAGTAGTAGTTAGCAGTGTGAGCTATTTGCTCATACCCTCCCAGCCATTGTATGCTTATATTGAAGTAAGGCCTACAATTCACATTGCAGTCTGATCACCAACACAGTGGCAAGAAAAAGCTAATAGAGCATCTAGGAAAAAAGGTGCTGAGAGGCGAAGCAAGAAATTGGCCGTTTGAAGGCATGTCTGCTTGCAGCTTGATTAATAACGTAAAGACCAAACAGAGAAGTGTTTTGACAGATGCTCTTTTGTTCTTTGCAGTTATGCAAGCAGCTTGTTTGCTTCCATGATGGCACTAGCAGAAGAACTCTTTATGTTTAGATCGCTTCAGGCTTTCAGGATGAGGTTTTGAAAGATGATAAGATTCTTACCTGAGGTCTGATGGATTTTACACCTTTAAGGGGGTTGGATATCACGTGAGGGAGAAAAAGAAAACTTGTTTACTGGAGGAGAGTGGTCTGCTTCTCTTGTCAGCGTCTTTCTGTTATAAACAACCTAGAACCCTTCTGTAGTGTAGGTTATGTTAAGAGCATGTAAGAAGGCCATAGGGTTAATTTATTGATGAAAGAAGACACATTCATAATTTGAAGCAGTTGTTTGAACATTCCAATGTAGGTGTGTGTACCTTATGTGAAAACAGTATTTTGGACAGCAGTATCTGTCTACATGCAGTGTCACAACTGATGCTTTGCATCAGAACTGCCCATCATACTGTGCCTGCCTTTTTCAGGTGGTGCAAGCTTATTGCTGCTTACAGGCTGCAGCAGATTCTCAACTCTTAGTTTTATGGTTTCATTTCACATACAACTGTTACATGCAAAAAGGCAGTGTAATTTGTTTTCTTTAATAGTGCAGAAAACTTTTCTCAGATCTAAAATGGTCGTCTTAAGGTTGTCTGGATTTAAATATTCCTTTATGGAAGGGAGACAGAGGTTTTAGTTACCTGGCCTCTTTCCCTTGGTACAGGGCAGGGCACCAGCTGCTGCATACAAAAGGGGAAGGGAAAAAAAAAAAAAAAGATTTATTTGTGGAATTGCACTTCTGGACTCACCTCCTTCATGGACAAGCTTCAATCTGACTGCAGAGAGAATCTACCTTTACTGTTAGCAAGAAGATGCAGAATGATGTCAGAAAGCACTGTACTGGCAGGTGTTTCTAAAAGGCTAGTGTGTTTTCTTGTCTGATCACAGCAGTGGCCTTGGAACAATTCTTCCAGCTATTGCAATTGGGTTTTGTCTGTGAATTCTAAATTTTTTAGAAACCACTTGAGGGATAGACAGGATCAATGCCAAAATGACTGATGGGTTTCTGTGGGTGTCTTGGAGGACTGTAGATCGCTAGTTCATCCCTCAATATTTATGCAAGAATCTAAATGGAAGTGCAACAAGTTGCACTTGCTGGAGTTATCCAGCAGCCTTCCTGCCCCAAATTCTGCAACAGAGGTGCTGAGCTAGCTGAAAATCCCCTGGCAGTTCTACAAATGAAGGTCCTGTCCCTTATTCAGAGAGTCATTTCTGCTTACCTCTAAGCATAATCAAACAGTTGAGAGACTAGGGATCAGAAAAAAATAGCTTAATTCCAAAATAAGTCATGTCCCCGCTTAATAAACCTTAGGTATGTATGATCTTTCATGACCAGAAAAGCTCTGCTGTGGACCAGAGCATCTTTAAGGATGTCTCAACTATTTATATTAAATTCCCGGTGGTGTCTTCTCTCTATCTCTACTACTGCTCAAGTCTCCTCCTTTCTCTTTTCTCTCGAAGGGGTCATCTCTCCCATCATCAAGGAAGAGGGTCCTTTGCTGGTTACCTC
Source organism: Haliaeetus leucocephalus (assembly GCF_000737465.1). Lineage (NCBI taxonomy): Eukaryota > Metazoa > Chordata > Aves > Accipitriformes > Accipitridae > Haliaeetus > Haliaeetus leucocephalus. Next base: position 187,894 of record NW_010973132.1, on the reverse strand, counting down.
TCAATCTTGAAAATAAAAAGAGCATGGTTTAACTGATCATACAGCCAAAGAAATGTGACATCTTTTGTGTGACTAGCTGCCATAATTTCCTCCTTGTAGTCAGGAAATTAGTTCGTGTCTCTTGACCTACAGAGATCTGTGTAGCACACAGGAAGTATCTGAGGTTTGTAGATTGGTCAGAATTGGTGCTTGTTCATGTATTCATATTGCCCTTACTTGTTTGATTGCAGTTATTCTCTCAGGTACCCAGAAAGTATGCTAGAGTGCTTGCACTAGTAACAGCTACATTAGGAGGAAAAAGTAATCTGATTAAAACCAAGACTTTTCTTGGCAGTGGTCTGAAGAATGTAGTATGAACGCACCATTCTAAACAGTGGTGCAAAACTATCTTACTGTGGTTCTCGCTGCCAGAAGAAGACCCCAGAGCTATCCCAGATGTTTAAGTAGGCTTCAGTAATAAAGTGATAACATCATAAATTTCCCTGATGCATGGAGACCCATGTATAGCAGCATGAAGCCATATGTGAGCTGTTTCTTCAGGTATGGGCGGACTAGTGGAAGTAGGCATCTGTTTCCAGTAGCTGACCTGTTTATATGTTTAAAAAGGCATCCTTGTTAGTCTCTCTTTCCTGAAGTAGTGAAAGGAGGCTACAAAAATTTAAAAGAGCTCCTTACTACCTAGAGGTAGTGGTCCCTAGTGATGTATCTGTCAGCATGATGAATGCCCTCCAAATCCAACATTGGTAGTCTTCTGGGAAAATACAGGGGCATATCACCAGCCTGGAGTAATATGCTCATTAATTCCTTCTGCAGTGCAGTCTGGGGCAGCTGATGCCAACTGTGACTCTTCAATTTTGTGTTTCATCATTGTGTGGTGGGGCAGATATCTCCAGTCTCTGTGAAGAAGCAGTCAGACTTCTAAACTGCAGCATCGCTTATGGGTTAAACCCTTCTGTGCACACTTAGCTGTATTCTAATAAAAGGTCTTGGAAGGGGGCAGTCCTAAATATTCTTGATATGATTGATTTTATTTGCACAAGCTTGGCACCTAGCTTTTTTGGAAGGCTTAGTGTTCCAGAGTGGACCTGTTTGCTCTTAAAAGCAACAAAAATTACCAGGACTCTCATTTGGAGAGAAGCCAGAGCACCAACTCCAGGCTCTGACTGATGCATCTTATGACAATACAGTTGTGCTTCCCTCAATATAAATATAGTATCAAAGTGGCACTTCAGTCTGGTGTCCTTCTAGCTATAATGGGTTGACTCTTCATGGGCCAGCTGGAGCATGTTCTCTCGCTCATCAGTGAAGCCTGCTTGCTTGATCTATGACCACAGTGAAATGACTGGGGAGGTGTTTGAATCCGTATGACAGAACCTGCTTATGCTAGCTTTTTAATCAGAATTGGGTATTCTTAATGGCTCACAATAGATTCTTTTTGAGGACTTCAGTAAACCTCTGCAAAACTTTGGAAGTCCAGGTTGGAGATCTCTTGTCATACCTCAGAGATAATGTGCCTTAGTTTCTACCTACAAAACACAGCTGTTCAGATGGATTCCTCAGTAGATTGTGGCTCTGATGGAGGATGAGGTTGTATACCTAATCCTATCCAAAGGCTTTCCAAGCAGAGCTCTTAGAGTGAAATTCTGAAACACCAAAAGGACCATCTTCTACAGCTTCTAGATTGCACTTCATCAGAGCTCAAGAAGGCCTTTTACATCCCTTGAGAGGTGTTTTTGAAAGTTCTGCTTTAACATCTGGCTTCTAAGTAAGCTGGCAACTGCTTTTGAATTGAGAGCCGAGTGAACATGTGGATAGTCAGCTGAAGGACTAGAAATCACTCATGTAACAATACCTGAAGCCATTTGGTGTTACAGTATCCATGTGTTTATTCCGTAACTCATCCTTCATTCCCATCTCCTTGGAGCTCTGTTTTCTAGGGTTTCCATGAGTAAAAGAAAGCAGAGACATGGAAGCTGTAATACTAATGCAAAAAGTGCCAGCGTTATGCCGTGTTGATTCTGCTGAGCTAAAGTCTTTCAGGCTCAAGCCTAGTTAAACAACAAACCTCAAAGGCTCCAGTTATAATAAGGAAAGGTGCTTCTGTCATGTAAATCAGAAAAAATGCAGTGAAAAGCTAGTTCTGTTTTTTGTATGAGAGATTTAATTAAGATTATCATGGTTCAGTCTTTCCTGAAATAGAAGTCCAATACTTGAAATTAATAATATGCAGCTTTTGATCATTACTAAAACTTAAGAACCTTTGTTGGAAGTTACATGGCAGGGCACAAATTCATCTGGAAAATAAAATGTCAAACCATAGGTGGTGAAATGATACTTAAGAATGGTGTATACAAATATTCTAGCAGTTGAGACTTCAGGCAATCCTCAAGTACTTCTAAGAAATTTTGGTAATGCTTTTGTGAAGTATTCTTTTTCCTCCAGTAACACTTTTCCAAATCCATTTCAGCTTGCAAATTTCATTGAGAAACTTGATATACGCTGAATATGGGATATCCTCTGATCTATTATGTAAACACTACAGAACTTATAAGGAATCTCTTTTTCTTCTCAGGAACTGGATACTTCAGAGGAGAAGAAGAGTGTGCTGATAGCACCAGCACCTACAGCTGCAAAAAGTGTTGTGGAATTTGCCAGTTCTTCACCAGCTCCCAAAAGAGCCCGGGAGGATAACAGCCTCGTGCCTCTTATCATTCCTGTGTCTGTGCCAGTGAGAAAAATTGACTTGCAGAGCCTTGGAAAGGAAAAGTCTGAGGATGGAAAGCTCCAGAGAGGCCAAATGAATGATCGAGCTCCTTGTGAACGCAAGCCTTCTGTGATAGTCACTCGGAGGCGATCTAATCGTAGTACGAACGTGGAAACCTCAAATCAGGTATGGATACACTAAGAAACCAAAGATGAGCGAAATCTGTTAGATTTAATTATTTAGTTTTTATCCATATGCTTTTCTATTAAAGTAGTTTGATCTTAAGGCCTGAACTTGGAATGGATGTAGTCTGGGGACTGTGGATTTTTTTCATAATAATATTGCCATATATTTGGGCATCACTAGCTTTTCATGACCTACAGCTAATGCTAGTACAGCCAATCAGTGCCCCACTACTACACAGTGAATAAAGCCAGATGGTCAATAACACTAGAATAAATAGTCTGTCTGAGTAAAGAGTGCTTTCTCCATACATACATAGATAATAAATTGTGAGTAGTGCACATACCTCTGTATATGAATAAAATCCAAAGTGAAGATTTATTCTTATGGAACTTAAATCTCTTACTGAGGTTCTGAAGGTCAGTACTTGAGTGTTCCCCTTAAGTATGGTGCTGTTGAGTGGGTTTTTGGTTTGTTGGGTTTTTTTGTCTCTTCTATTCAGAAGTACAATAGAATGTTCGGATACAAGACAAATGGCAAGCATCTAAGGAGGTTTCTCTGCATTTAAATGCTTGAGCATCTAAGACAATATTGTTATATTGTCTTCTGTACTCTTATCACTCTTTGGTGTCACCCTATATCTGTACCAGGGTTCTGCTATACTTTTGTGTCCTCTTTTAAAGCTACCATGAGGTCATTATCTTTCCAAACAAAGGTTGGACCAGACGTGTAGTTCTTGTAAAATACAACTTTGTAAGCCCTTAGAGCTAGTGTTGCTACCTAGTAGTTCCTGTGTCCATTCCATTCCCCATCTTCTTTCTCCCTCTTTCCCTTTGTGCTAATTGTTGAGAAGCCCTCCAGCTGCCCTATCTAGATTTTGAGCTGCCGTGAAAGAATGTTGTCATCTCACTGAAGTTTTTCAAATGACCTGAAGTTTTAAAATTAAGTATGTAATTTTTTTCAATAGCACGAAGATGCTGTTCCAAAGGATGAAGCAGAGGGCTTTGCCCGGAAACCAAAGCAGCGGCCAAGGCCTGAGCCACTCTTCATACCACCAAAAGCTGGCACCTTTATTGCACCACCTGTTTATTCTAACATTACTCCATATCAGAGCCACTTACGGTCACCTGTCCGTCTGGCAGATCATCCTTCAGATAGGAACTTTGAGCTACCTCCTTACACTCCTCCGCCGATTCTTAGTCCAGTGAGAGAAGGATCTGGACTATATTTTAATGCTATTCTCTCTTCAAGTGGTCATTCAGTTCCACCTCCAATGACTCCTAAAAGTGCTCACAGAACTCTGCTTAGATCAAGTAAGTTTCACTTTATCCTTCCTTTCTTGGCTAATTTATGATTAGGAACTGTGGGGTAATAGGAGGAAGATCATGACTTTGGGAGTTGTGGTTGTGTGGAACTGGGACTTCGTGATAGTCTGGGGAGCTAGGATGGAGGAAATGCAATGTTGCTTCCACCTGGGCATGCATGTTAAGATGCATTCGCAAGTGATCTGCAACACCCCCTACTGACATTATTAGGAATGGAAAAGTCAGTTTCTCTATAATAGATTGTCATTATCTTGAACTGAGGTGACAGTAAATAGTTATTACTAAGATGTTGATGGTGACTGGAAGGTAAGTTCTTGGTCATCTTAAACTCCTTTAGCACTTCGGTACCTTTTTTGAGGGATTGATAGCTCCAGCTAGATTTAGAAGCTGTGTGAAGAATATATCTCAAATGTGGAGATGAGCTGTCTGAACAGTTCTGTCTTTTCCTTGCAGATAGTTCAGAAGTTACCCCTCCTGTTCTTACAGTAGTGGGGGAAGCCACCCCGGTCAGCATTGAACCGTAAGTACCCAGTAGATTCTTAGCCAGGTAGTAAATGTTCTTCCTTTCTTCCTCCTAAACCTTCAAGCTACTCCCTGTACAGTTGATGTATCTTAGCAACATTAAAGCTATTCCTATTGATGACTCAAAACATAAATTGTCTATTAAAAATTACTCCATACCATAAATAATGTTTGTTTGGCCAAATGCACCTTGTAATTCTGGTGATGTTAACTGCTTTCTATTACTACTCATCTGTCTCTGGGCTGAAATACTATGGTTAGCTAAAGGTGAGTCTGTCCTGTTTTGTTGTATACAAACACTCTTGTATGCAGTATGTTAGTTTTAGAGTGGGGAAATAATGCTCCTTTAGAGGAAGGCCAAAACTTAGTATGGAAAATGTAGTTAGCTCTCACGTGGACTGGCCAGATTGTAGGTTATCCACGTGGTGTGTATTAGCTGCAGCACAACTGTGAACACAACTTTGCTCCCTCCTGGGCTAGCTCAGTCTGAAAGCACTACAGCCAGTTGCATACAGTGTGTGTGGCCTGAGGTAATAAGCCTTCTTAGTTTTTTTAGCTGGCTGTGTGCTGGGAAAGCTCAGACATGTGTGGTCCCAGCAGCACTAGGGAACACAGTTTGGAGATACTGGAATTATGAGCTTAGGCTTTGTGCCAGTCCTGCTAAACCTGAGCAGAGTAGCAAAAAAAGCAAGAGTACTAAATGTCTCTGTACAGCCCTTGCAAACCCTCTGGGAGTGTTATCAGCTAAAGTTCAGTGCTGTAGAACTACAGCAAGTTAGTCCCAATTCATTATTATACCTAGGTTAACAAACTCTTGAAAACCTAAACATGGAGATGCATGGCATGGAAAACACCCATGTAGCATAAAAACACCCATGTGGCTCTATATTGCTGACTGTGCAGTCAGGAATCTCTGCTCTAACTCTGCAGTGTATCCTGTAACATTTGAGATATTTAACTCTCTCCAAATAAATACCAGGCAGCTTCTACTTTTTCTTCCAAAATAGCTTATATTTTTAAAAGTGACCTGAACATTTGCTGTCAATTTATTTTCTCTTGCCCTTTTTCCATTCTGCCTTCCTGTTTGAAGCTGAGTTTTCTGCACTTTGGGCAGCAGGCTATCCTGAATAAATGTTGCAATTGTGAACGAACCTAGATTATTCTTGTCACCTTTGCAAATCCCTTCCACGCTGAGCCCATTCGTGGAAATAAGCACATTTGGTGTTGTCTAAATCTGTTTTGAAAATGGCTTAATTGATCTTTTTGTTGTTGGTTCATTTCACACTACTCTAGGGGAACCTCTTCTTGAACAGATATTTTTTGTTCCCCTCACCAGGTCTTGATCTTTGACCTCCACGGTGCAATTGTCTTTGGCTGTTGTGTCTGTTGGTTTAAATTGCTGAAATTAATGACATGAAGTTAGCTGCAATTTTAGTTGTGTGTGAAAATTTTCAAATTTGTAGCTGGAAATTTTGAACCATAATATAGTAATGCAAGTTCATTTCCTGTTGCCAAAAGGGAGTTATGTGCAAAGAGTTGTCTTGCTGTCATCTTAAGTCTTACTGAATAGATGCTTACACATGTAGATAGCTTTAACTTTTAGCGAAGATAAACTAGCAAACTGGTGTCATTGTGTGTTGTTGAAGTAATCAGTATGCTGCTCTAAAGCTAGTTTGTACAGCACAGTTGTGGTCAGTTCTGTAGATGTACCTTCTATAAAGGAAATATAGCATGAAGCACCTTTTTTTTTTTTTAAAAAAAAAAATGTTTGCTTTGTAGTCTTGACTGTCAGAAGTTGACTATAACTTCTGATTACCTGATATGGCGTTCTTAATTGCTTGTGCTTTGCTAGACTTCCTGCTAATGCTTTTCAAAAGGTCATTTAATTGCAGAGATTTGGAATAGGAAATGTGATAATGAAGCTTAATTCTTCTATTTGTGAAGTAGTACAATAGGCAGCTGGTGTCACAGATCTTTGTGTCCTACTGGTTTTGCAGTTCAGTTGCTTCAAAGTCTTAAAGTCACCCCTCAGCCTTCAGTATAGCTGTGGTGATGCACCAATTCAATTGCCTTCCCAATCCACAGCTTCAGTTCTGAGTGTTAACAATGCTCAGTTGTATACCAGGGTGTCCCAAGAGCACCATTGGTGCTTACAGGGCAAGAACTTTTGCTGTACTGAAATCTAGACTTCATCAGTAAAGGAATCATGGAATAATATAGCTTGAAATGGACCTCTAGAGGTCATCTGGTCTGAGCCTCAGCTCAGAGCAGGCCAAATTAGATCAGGTTGCTCAGGTTAACTCTTGCAGCAGAAATCTGGTTTTATTTGGGCATTGCAGGTACAAGGTCTAATTTTTAGGCTTTTCTAGACCAGGGACACCATATTCTAAGTTTAGTTTCAAGATAAAGTAACTTCTGATAGCCTTTTAAGAAGGCCTGCATTCTTTCCCTCCAGCTTTTCCAGTTACCTCTCTCCCTCTCACAGATGACGCCAGAGAAGTCTGTATCTTGGGGCACAAAATCTCCCAAATTTCCCAATGCAGTAACAGCCTTTTTATCTGTTTCCAGTTGACAGCAAAGTGTCAGTTCCCAGCAGTCATCCCTTCTAGAGTGGATCGTAATCCATACCCCTTTCCTCCCCTGTGAAACTGCGTGCCATAACAATAAGAAAGACTAATCACAGTGAGCAGAAGACTCCACATTAACATCATTCTGTAGTCCATCGGAGTGTGCTGAAAGAAGGATTTATCAGGGTGTTTGTCTTGCTTTGTTTTTTAGCAAGGTCTTCTCAGTCTTGCATCAAATCTCTTGCTTTTTATTTTTGGGCTGGATTGTGCTGTTTCTGTCCAAGATAATCACGACAGGTGAAGGGAAAATGGAAGACTATGTAGTGTTGTAGATTTAATAGACTTTTGCACCTGTAAAACACAAAGCCAAACTTTGAGGTTTTCTTGGGGTTCTTCATTCTCTGTGCAGGTTCCACTTCTCACGTGCATTTGAAATTGAATCAATTTTGAGAAGCAGATCCTGAAACAGTTACAACTGGGCATCGGAGATTAGACATTTTCAACTGGTTTAGTTCTCCCCTGCCCATGATGTGAGATGTGTAATGTCCCTGTTGCTTTACCTTCAGCAAGTATTGGAGATAGTGTTTTGGGGAAGATGTCAGATAGTATATGGCAGCTGTCTAAAACTTTCCTGCTACATTCGTCATGCTGGATGTCATCTTGTTGTCACCTACTGGAAGGAAGTTAGCATCAGTCTGTGCATCTAGCAGATTCTGCTTGTCGAAGTAGGAATCTCACCCTGTCAATGTCAAGCTGCTGCTGAATGGGTGGATGAAGTCAGAACAAGTGTGTAGGGTAGTTGCCTTCTGCATCTCTTTGTTTATAGATACATGAATTGTAAACCATTCCTCTCAAGTGTGAGGAAGTAGATCTGGATCTGCTATAGATGCAAAAGAAATAGTTTGTAAAATCTTTTTTAGTGTCTGTTAGAAATCAGACATCTGTTTTCAATGCAGGCTTTTTCAGCTCATGACATCTCATGATGCAGATGCTTACTGACAATACCGAACTGATGTATTAGGCAGAAAAAAGGGAATGAAAGCGTTTCCTTCTTCCCCTTCCATAAAAGAAAGTGATACCCTATTCCTTCCCTTTGATACCACAGTCTTCTAGGACTTCAAAACATCCTACTAGAACATTTGCTAGTGTATCTCTGGGTTTTTGTATGGTTTATATGTGTTATTTCAAGGCCTCCCCTCCAGACTCTTGCTTTCATAATGGACGTGCATGTGTCATTTCAGAACAGCAGAGGACCAAAAAAGTCTGGAGGCCAGCATTTCTCAGATGTTTTCGTTACTATTCCTTATTGTACTAGATCATGCTTTTTCTCTGGTAATTGTGTTTCCCCTTATGCTGGGGGGGAACCAAGCCAAGACTTGAGAATTATAGCAAACCTTGCCCTGGGCAGGAAGTTTTACCTTTTTTCTAATGAAGCAACTCCAGAGTTTAATCATCTTGTGGGCACTGCCTGATCTACTCTCTCACAAAAAAAAAGCTTATTTCTCCATCCTTTATTCCAGGAACTACCGGTATGGTGCTAGTTGACTGACATCTGAAAAAGGAACATTTTTGCATTAAGCATAGATATCTTATTTCAGAATAGGAGATTTTCATTATATTCTAAGTGGTCTGAGCAGCAGGTGTTCTCAAATATCTTGGTGTTTTGATATCTTGGTTTTCTGAAGGGTCTTTTTGCTAGCTTAGCTTGGACATTTCTTTTGCTCTTTCTTCCGGACCTCTGAATTGCATGCATAGTTGTTGCATTACTTAGTGTAAAGTTAGTCCGAGGACAACTTTCTGAGTTTGTGTAGCTACTGCTGTGTCTCCGCGTATTTTGCTGTTGAGTAAGAGATGTAGAGACAAAGGACATCCATGCTCTCACTGTTTGCTGTGCTATTGGTGCAGACCTCCAAGTCTAGTAGAGCAGTCTTTCAGTGGTGGTCCTTAACCTACCCCTGTGCACAAAGTCGTGTTTGCTAGTATAGAGTAGAATCTCTGCGGATGGTCACTTGACTTAAAGCAAGTGTAGAGCTCAGTGGATTGCATGTTGTGAAAAATGTGTCTGCTAATTCAGAGTCTAAAAGTATGAGATTGTTGATAAAAGAATGGGACTTGGTTTTGATACAGAATGAGCAATACAGCTTTCATTGTTTTATATTTTTTATTTCAGTTGTTAGAAATAGTTTCAAGAAGATACTAGCTTGTGTCGAGATCCTAAAGGACCAAACTTTGAGATCAATCCTGTTTTGAATGGGGAGTGGGACCTCATAGCCTCCAGAAGTCCTTTTCAACCTAAATAACGCTATGATTCTGTAGTTGTGACTGGCAAAACATTAATACTAAAACAGGCTCACCTATCTTATGGACAAGAAGCAGGCTTGCTGTAAGAGAAGTCTGTGTGACGGCTACTCAAAAAGTGATGATTATTGAAAGCTCATAACTGTTATTTGAGCAGTTATTAGGGGATCCTAATTTAAATGCAATTTCAACCGTTGTTGATAAGAAAATGGAAACTGGTAGTGGATGTAAAACCTCTCACCTTTTGAGTCATACTTATTAATGTAACCTACAACACTTGAAAGCTGTTCATGTTATATGCAAGAGGCTGCTGCATTTCAATTTCTTTGTAATTAATGCTTCTAGCAGAGACAGAGACTTTCTGGATATTGTAAAGGGAGCCTGACTGTTACTTCTTACCTTTTCGGCAGGCGAATTAATGTAGGAACTCGCTTTCAAGCAGAAATCCCATCACTCCAAGACATATCTCTGGCAGCAGTTGATGAACATAAAGCAGAGCTGGTGTGGCAGCCGTGGGGTGACCTGGAAACCAACAAAGTCACCCAAGAGAATGGTAAGAACGTGGAAGGCTGGTAAATTGGACTCAGTTGTCACGGTTGTTGTAGGGATAACCATGTATCTACTGTAGGCATAATTTAAAATCTCTCAGAGCTGCTAGTCAAGTGACATATTTGAGTGGTCTTGAAAGCAGTTTTAGGAGTAAAACTTGATTATCAGGTTGTGTGTGGCGGGTGGGAGGTTGATAGGATTGGGTTTTTTCATTGAGATAAAATGGGACCATTTGTTATGGTCAGGCAAAGAGCAGCCTTTTGCTCAGTGAAGCTTCCTTGTCTTTGTTAACATTTGAACACCACATGCACTCAACTTCCGTATTTTCAAGGGGTGTTCTAGACAAAAGATTTTGGAAAAAAACAAGTTGTTAGACGGAAGTCAGGATGAGGAAGCAGGAGTTGTGGCTGCTAGTTGCAGATTTGGGGAGCTGTCTGCTGTTGGGGCACATGGGTTGTGGCAGTATAAATCCTGAAGGAAAGAGGAAGTGGGCAGGCTTGGAAGAAACCTTTCTAATGAGAGAGAAAAAAGGGTATGGTAAAATGGAAATTCACAATATAAGGGGCAGGGGGATTCAGGAAATCTCTGAGTTGAAGGGAGATGGGAAGACATTATAGGAGGGAGGAGATTTGCAAGAAACTCCATGTGTAAATAGTGCTGCATGCAGAGTAATGCTGCGTGGCCTTGCGGTCTAAAGAGGCTTTACTGGGCTCCAGTGTGACCATGTGCCTGATCTCATCCCCTCAGGGGAAACGTTTCTCATCAAAAGCCTGGACTTAGCCAGTTCTCCAAAACTCAGCCGAGTTAAAGCCGAGTCGTGTCTGAATTTGACCCAGATAAATTTGCAAGGACATTCAACTTCTTTGAGAGTTTTACTTTCTGTTATGTCTAGCCCTGCTTCAAAAGAGCTAATTAATGATGTGAATCCTGTAGGAAACTCTATTTTAATCTTATCTGAATTTGTTTGATACCTTTGTGGAAATAGTGGAAAACCTGCTAGCTGCTGCCTGTTCAAGCATTTTTCCTGGGGCTGGAACCAACCAGGAGCTGGCGCTGCATTTCTTACATGAGGCAAAGGGAAGCATTCTGGTGAGTCTTCTCAGCTTTTCACCTTGATGTGGGGAAAGATATTAATGAAGGCCTGGTAACCTGTCATTCCTGAGAGGAGAGCCTTGCAAACTCCTTTCTATGCACCTGGCTCCCACTGTTTAGTGTCCCTTAGATGTCCCTAAAGTGGGTTCTGCCTGATGTACAGTGCCATGTTCACCTACTATCTTGCTTATTTCCCGCTTCAACATATTTGGCTTTTTAACAAACAGACTTGGCAGTCTACCATGGCGAGTGAGCTGAGGCTACTAAATGAATCTTAAATTATGTCTTCCTGGGAAGATGACCAGATTGGAAGGAAAAATAAGGTGCTGGGGCTGAAGCTGAGACATAAAGTGCAGTGTCTTGCTCCTCTTACTTTTGGCAGATCCATTTAACTTCTCTGTGCATGTCTATAGAACAGCTGTGCTGCTAATTTTATGTCAGTATTGTAAGACATGATACACTTTCATAAATGCCCTTTGACACCCCTGGGAGGTAATATCAAAGAGCAGAGTGTAGCATATGGCACAGGGTTGTCATCCTTTTGTAGTTCTATGATTGATTTAACCTGGCATAAATCAGCCCTGTGGTCAGGAGTATCCCACACTTTTGCCTGGCTGCTTGTTTCCTGTTCTCTGTAGTGCACCAGCACGGACACTTGTGAGACTGTATTGACTTGCACTGCAGAAGAGAACAAATAAAAAATAATTTTTGTGTGTATGTGTTAGGTTTCTGCTAGATAAGTTCCCAGAACCAGCCCACCATTGTGAATGCTGTTGCTGGCATTCAGGAGGAGCGGGGCTGCCCCTGGCAGCAGGAGGTTACTGTTAAGGTGGTTTAAACTGCTAATGGAAGCATGACTCCATTCTCTCTTTCCTGTTAAGTTTGAAAGCACTTCCAGTTTAAATGCAAAGTAAAAAGCCGTTTGAGAGGGTTTTTTCTTTATGTGGAATATTTGCATCACATGACTGCGGTTTTATTTTGAAATATTGCTTAGTTGAGTGAGATAAGATCACAATAACTTGGATGTTTAAGACAGACATCATTTAGGGCAGTGTTTTTGGATGTGAGTATGTAACTTAGGCCTTCAGTAAATGAGAGGAAACTGCTGCATGGTCTCTGTCTATGGAATTAACTCTCCCAATACCATGGTGGTAGTGTTGGAAAGTGTCAGTTCTCAGAGACATGAAGAGGTGCTGAGAAGTTACCACTTGCCTTTGGTACCCAAGACTCAGTGAATAGTCAAGAATGTCATTTTTAAAGTTGTCACAAATGTTGAATTGTGCTATGGTTCTTTTCAGTTAGCTTGCCGGAAAGGAGAGTATTAACAATTGCCAGATCCTTGTTTTAAATACCCCAAACACTAAATTAATTATTTTATTTGTGTTTATCTTAGGGAGCTTTGACCAAACTGCTATTGAAGACGCCAGTACGATCGCCTACCCACCCTTTGGCAGATTATCACTACACAGGTTTGTTAACCAGAATAACTCTGTGCTTCCTGTCTATCATAAAGGATTTTTTCTATCCTTTTCTGCTCTTTTGGGGAACTCTAACATTACAATAAGATTAAAAGACCACTCTTCTCTCTGGTAAATCAAGTGATGGCTTGCCAAGAATTCTGCCCAAGCAAATTATGACACTTAAAATGTAAAACCACTGCCTCTCTCAGAACACGTGCATGTGTGTATTTGCACATGTGTGTGTTCTGATTTCCTTTATGGGGAAAAGGGAACGTGATTTCTTAGACTAAGCCACAGAGAATGCAGAAAGATAGCTAGTACGTACAAGAAAGGCTGTGGTAACCTCAGAACCACAGCCTCTCTGGCATGGATTTCCAGGGTGGAGTTAAGAGAAGGTTTTATGGGAAGAGTTTTCAAGCTTGCTGAAGAAAGCTCAGCCAACTATTGATGCCTGTCAATGTTTCTGCAAAATTTTAAATGCTGTGAACTGCCTTTGTAGTCTTGTACCTAACTAGAAGATAGTCAGCTGTGTGACACTAACTTCAGTGATCTAGAGTGACCCTAGCCACCTGAAAGACCTGCTGTAAGGTGATAGAGAGAGATCTAATAGCTGGCGCCACAAAGCATAGAAATTACATTTCTTCATTATTACACACTCCTACTATAATGGCTGGGAAATGTTACTTAAGTAATATCTTTAAGGCAGGAGGAGATTCCAAAATGTGTTTATTATTAGAGGCAAGAGTGCTAGGATAGTAGGAATATTTGAGATGTAATAAATCTTCAAGTACAGTGGATTGCTGCTGAAAGAGAAGATCTGTTCTCCTGCCCCACCATTTCCCTTGTGTAAAATCTAGTGACTGGGCGACCACAAAGTGTGCCTATTCACCTTGCTGTTTTGTTGGAAAACATCTTAGTTCATCTAATTGACTGGTTTTTGTGAGCTGTACTGAGTTAACCTGTGGTGATGAGTACTAGATTTAACACAAAGAAGTGATGAGAGCTGAAGTCAAGCAGTGCAGGGTGGGGGGGCTAACAGCAGTCTGCAGTTATACTGGATTAGATGTGATGAGAGACTGCACCCTTGCATGTGTGTATTGGTCTTATTTAAGACAAACATGAAGAAAAAATATGTAGAAGAATAAACATTTGAAATTGCAAGAGCTTCTGTTACAACTTTTTTTCCTACAGGATCAGACAAGTGGAAAGTTGCTGAAAAAAAACTTTTCAACAAAGGCATTGCAATCTACAAGAAAGACTTTTTCTTGGTCCAAAAGCTTGTAAGTCACTTTTTTTTCATGACAGCAATGATACTTTCTTACACATTTGTTGAGCATTTAATACAGGAAGTTCAATCTTGATTTTTCTGAAGCCTCAGTATTTAAGTCCCACACTCAAAAGATTTCAGAGAAATTTTGTCATCCAGCACAGCATAAAATCTCAGTAGAAAGCTAGAACAATAGTGCTTGTTTTGGCGCTCTTGTTTACTTAACCCTTGTATTTAGTGCATTACTTCCATTAGTCTACACTGCAGATATCACTTCTAAAGGATGTATTTATAGAGCACTAGTAATGTTCCAGTACAGCTTAAATGGCTTGCTTATAAAACTAAATAGAAACACATCCTTGCTACTGATGAAAAGGACCAAAGGATATGTGAATGATGCATCCTTTAGGATCTCTTTTTTCCAGTTTTCTGAGACAATGATAATAAAAATGATTGCTTCCATCTGTTTTCATGAGGTATGATACGTCAATGGGGGCGGGGGAAATCGCTGAAGGAGAGGGCAAAACCAGGAGCTGCATACATATTTCCTGAATAAATTCCCAAAAGGCATTTAAGTTGCAAAAGCCCAGAAGCTAAGAATATGTTCCAAAACTTACAGAAAAAGCACTGATAGAGAATATGTAGATGGTCACAGGTCTGTACTGATAATTGTCTACCACCATATGTGTATGAAATGCATGTGGCCAAAATGGGAAAGGGCTGCTAACCTTCCTTTCCATTTTTGGATCGGTATTCTGGTCTAATCTTCTCTGAAGTGCTGCTGGAAAATAAAGTTCCCCCATAAAACTGAAAGGCTGCTCTCGACAGCTCAGTTGGAACATTTTAGAGGCTAAGAGGTGCATTAAGCTTACAAAGTACCAGGTTCTGTCACCTTTATGTTGACCAGCTTTTCTTTGGAAAGGTGGTCCTGTAGTTCTCAGTGAATAATAGTGGCAATAGGGGATGAGCTGTGGGATGCGGCATGTGGCGAATATGACACAGAAGAGAAGGCTTTTAACCACAGTTGTAGTGGAATGGAGACTACTGAGGAAAGAAAAATACAAAATTTATTTATTGCACCTTTAGTAATTATTTATAAGCTTTCTTAAACCATGTAATCCATTGGACTTTTATGTTTTTTAACACCAGATAAAAACCAAAACAGTGGCTCAGTGTGTGGAATTCTACTACACATACAAGAAACAGGTGAAAATTGGTCGGAATGGGACCTTAATCTTTGGGGACATTGATGTTGCAAATGAGAGATCTATGAAAGATGAAGCTGAAGTTGACATCAAGGTAATTTCCTAAATTTCTCTCACCTCTTTTGGGCTGTGGTGTGAAGTTTGATTTTGTGTGTTGTCTCATTTGCTGCTAAAATCAAAAGCAGAAATAATCTGGCCAGTGTGGACAAGTCCAGACTCATAAACTTGTGTCCTGTGTCACATAATGACATTTACTTACAGGCACCAACATTAACAGTTCCTTTATCTTCTGGTGAAGAGTTCCCATAGGTTTGCACGTGTTCTTCCTCCCAGAAGGGACATTTACAGTGAAGAACAGGGGCATGTGGAGGAGGAGGAAGAGGAGGAAGAAGAGGAGGCAGAGGAGGGGTTGGATAACAGAAGGAAGAGCACAGTTCCTCTCAGAGATGAACAGACACTACAAGATGATGTAATAGTAAGTGCTGCATTGTCCATGTTGTACTTTTGATGCCACCTTCACTCTGCAACTAGTTTAGAAAATACCAGGTAGGCAGTTCCAGATGTAAAAAGTTTCTACCTCTAACTTCTCCCAGAGCAAGAGACTGAGCTGAGGTAGCTTAGAGTATTACTAGCAACCAGACTCTGTGCTGTGGTGGGAGAACTGGGAAGGGGAAAAAACCCGATATAGTTCTTTGTGATTGGTGCACACATAGGACCATGATGAGAAATGTCCTGAAAATATCCTGGAGACTTTCTCATTAAATAAAACCTTGGTCTGGAATAAATGAAGCACAGGAGCTCAGCCATTGTTTTCCTTCTGATGGTGGGTTTAAGTTTCAGTTTGCCTTAAATGTTCCCCTCTCTCCAAAGGCCAGTGATGCCAATATGAGGAGTCAAGAGGCAGCGGTCACAGGCAGAATTGGAAGGAAGCCAAGGGAGACAACAGTGAAGCCTCGAAAGCATATTACTGCTCCAGTGCAGAGGAGGCGGCGGAAACAGAAGATAAAATCAGATGCTACCAGTAAAACTCAGAACACAGAAAACACATTTCCATGTAAAAAATGTGGCAGGTAAGAGCAACTCTGCTTCCAGCAATAGTCACAGAATTGCAGTAGGGCTTCTCCTATGGAAGCTTATTCTGAAATAAGCTTTCCTTCTGTCCATTTAGGCCAGAGACACTGACAATAATTCTAATGACTTATTACCCCACTAATACTCGCAGATTAGGGATTTTTTACATTTATTGGTATTAAGATACTACTACTTAATAACCTGCTGCTGACTGGTTTTCCTCAAATGGAGTGAGACACCACCTGCATTTCAACTGTGTGCAGTGGGTACACAGTTCATCTGGTTAAACTTGCACCCATCTTTTGTATCTGTAAAATACATTTGTCTTTCCTCACATGGTTCTAGTAGTTTTTGTAAGTTTGTTGCCAATAGATTCATAAATGTCAAGAAAATTCAGTTCCCTACATAAATTGCTTACTCTTAAAACAATTGAGAGTCTTGTAATACCAGTGGTTATCCCTTTATTTAAAAAAGGCATCAAGCTAGGGGCTAGCAAGAAAATGCAACCTCTGTCTAGTTACCTCACCAGGGCTGTTGACAGATTCTTGCTGTGGTGGGTACTTAGCTGGCCCTGCCAAGGTACCCTGTCTCTGTGCCCTCAGGGAGCACGTGGCATTGGAAAGGGCAGTGCTGTGAGAAGTCAGCCAGTTAGGATTTGGTCCTGGCCACTGGCAAAGGAGAAATAGGCAAGGATTCTTAATGGTGTCTAAACTTTTCTTGTGGCATTTAGTGCAAAATCCAAATGGTTAATGGTGAAAGATGTGGAGAGATACACCATAGAAGTTGAAGGTCAGGAGGAAAAACCTCAAGTGTTTCTAGCTGTGTGGACAAGGCTCAGCAGTGGCATTTGGCCTTTGTTCACCTCCATGTTTATTGTCTTTTTGCAGCATAGGGGGGATGCCGAAAGACCAGGGCCCTGCCTTGTTAAGCAGCATGTGCATATTTCAGATACCAGCACTGCAACTCTGAATTTAGAAAATTTTAAGAGCCGAATGAAAGATGAGAGGAAATGGCCATATTAAGAAACAAGACGAGGGGTTTGAGGGTGCTCAGGATCTCCTGCTAGCATTCCACCTAGTGCTGGCACATGCCAAGTCAGAAGTGGTGTTTGCTGTAAATGCTGTATTGCAGTGCCAACGTGGGTTCCTGTCCTGAGGCTCACAAACTTGAGGCTGGAGCAGCAGAAGCTCTTTTGGAGAATTAATGAAGGAGGCTGTAGGAGAGGCCAATGCTAACGTACATGTGTGCTTCCTCAGGGTATTCTACAAGGTGAAGAGCCGCAGTGCTCACATGAAAAGCCATGCGGAGCAGGAAAAGAAGGCAGCTGCACTGAAGCAGCAAGAGAAAGAGGCGGCAGCAGCAGCGGCAGCAGCAGCAGCCCACAGCCTGGCCCAGCAGGAAGAGAGCAGCGAGAGTGGGAGCAGCAGCAGTGGAAGCAGCAGTGTGAGCTCAGACGAAGATGGAGAAATATAGCAGCAGACCAGAAGTGGAGGGAGAAGCAAGGCTGGACCCAACCTCCCTCTTGGTGGTCTCACTTTTTTTGCTTGCACTTTTCTTACCTGAACCATTAGGTCTCAGTTTCAGTGCTGCCATTTTCTCATGCCACATGTTCCACTTCACCTTGCCAGTACAGACCAAGCTGGAATGGTGGATGAAAAGCTTTGTTTCAACTTGGATTTTTTTTTTTAAAAAAAAAACAAGTAAGATTTCTATTCTATTTATAATGATACCTGAGGTACATAATAGAACAATGTCACCTGCAGTGGAAGTAAGTTCTCTCTCAGGTCAGTCAGACCTTTCTTTTTGTGCTTGTCAGGAAATCATGATAACAGGACTCTTGGATATAAAGGTTTCCAGACTGGAGCAAGAAAATGATGCTCTGCTCTGAGCTAAGTGTATCCAGTTACTGTGACACTGGTGATTTCTAGATATTTCCTTTCTCAGAAAGTTCTCCTTCCTGTTACACTTCCCTGCCTTCCTTTCTGAGCATTTATTCAGGCAGCCAACAAGTTTTGTGGAAAGATGGCGTGCACTTTTGGCCTCTGCTTCACAAAAATGAAAAGTGGGATGAGCAAGACACTTTTCTTCCTTTTCAGAGGAAGTTTTATTTTTCAAAAGGAAACCTGAGGTGATTTCTTTTATGCCATTAAGAATGCAGCAATGGATACAAAAATATATCCTGTGGAATTAGAATAGCCACAGGCCTTGCGGGTTTTCTCATCTTGGAAAACAAAATAGTCTGCCTTTGATTAACTTTACAGAAAGTAGTCTGGGCTTCACAAGTGCAATTTTAAATGAAAACTGCTGGTTTTGACTTTGCATAAATGGGAGCAAGTTTGTTTAGTGAAAATGAACCAAGACTTTCTCGTGCACTGGACTGTGTGTGCCTCAGAGGTGGGAGGAATGGACTCTCATCTCCAGCAGTGATCCCTCTGTGAATGGCTTTAACCTCTCAACACATCCATTTCTTTCTTGTGGCAACCCTCATTTATTCCTTGAAATTGCCATCGTCAGGAGCTTGTATGGTGGGGCCTAGTTTCCCAAATACTTCCTGTCAGACAGTATGTACATGCAGGAGAAGCTTGTCACTTATTTCCAGACCAGTGGCTGGACAGCACTGCCTGCTGGGTTGTCCTGCTGTGAGCCACGCTCTTTGCTGAAAGGCTGACTCTTCCTTCAGAACTGACAACATGCTAATAGCCCAAAAAGTCTAGCCACCAAAAGCCTGCTGGTGAAAGAGAGTTAAGAAGTAGTAATGTGGTCCAGGTGACACAGATGTTAGATTTGCACAGGATTGTTTTGTACATCTTTGTAGCCCACATTTATCATTATTTTGTAAAGATGCAAAGAATCGGATCACTTCCTTGTGCTTCACAGCTGGTCAGTCCCAGTCCGCACCCCGGCTGCCCAGCTCCTTCCCTGCAGCCAGTCCTTAGAAGCAGCACTGATCCCCCAGCTTCCTGGGTGCTGGCACTGTGTCAGATCGCATGTGCGCTGCTCCGGTGGTGCAATACCGAAGGAGCTGATCGTTCCTGCATTCCCAAGCAGGGATCTTGCGGGGGTTGCTGCATGTGAACTACAGAGTGTTCCTGACTGGCTGATTTTTTAAAATCTTGACCCTTCAAGCTGTTAGATAAATTCCAGGTTAACTGTGGAAAGTGGCTCTAACTCCAGTGTGTGATCTGGCAATCTTTTTCTGCCCCATGGTTTTATGCAACCATGATTGCTTCACTCTCTAAGTCTGGGAGGCTGCATGCTTGCTTTGACATATATATGCCTTTGGGTAGAATCATTTTTCTTAATAGCAGAAACAGTTATTACTCTTACAAAATAAGTAGAACTATCATTAAGGACTGAAAAAGTGTCAACATTGAAAAAAGTGCATTTAAGTGTTCAATTTTCTGCCAAGGTTGTGTTTTTCATTCCTAACGAAATTAGGTTTCCTTTCAGCATTTAGATAACTGTTCCATGTCCCTACATGCACAGGTCTTGTTGACTAACTAGGCTGTGGGAGCAGATGGCATGTCATGAACTGTTAAAATCATTCAAAAACTGCGAAGAACTAAAAGCTACTAATCTTTAAAAAGCAGCTTAAGCAAATTGGTCTTCCTATTAAGAGTTTCAATGTTGGTTGTTATCTTCTTCCTTTTGTAAATTGGAGAAAATGCTTGTCTACCATTATCCTAGGGCTCTTACAGAGAACAGAAGGTTTAGCACACTGTGCCAGGACAGACAGCAGGTGAAGCAGCTGGACCTCATGGTCCACTTGTAGTACTGGGATTAATTCCAGTAAAAAACAGTGATGCAATTAAAGCTCTGAAGTATGTTTCTGGGAAGCTGCCAATAGTTTCCGGATCTTGAGAACTCCAGGGCAACAGTTTAGAAACAAGCAGGGCTTGTGAGTATATCTAGAAAGGATTTAAGTAATGTAGATATTGTTATAGTGTTGTAACGAATGTATTTGCCTGGTATACCAGTGTTGCAGCAGCAGAACAGTCTACAGTTACTTAACAGAGACTGCAAAGGCCTAGAAACACATAACAAAGAAATGGAGATGGAGGTGGAACTGGCACACATTGAGAAACATGGCAAAAATGAAGATTTTTGGGGGCGGAGGTGTGTGATTTTTTTTTTGGTTGGTTTGGGTTTTTTTTGTTTTTTTTTTAGATTGGAGAGATCTGATTAAACTTGAGAACTAAAATAAGGTTAATCAAACTGTCTTAGGAAAATGCTTTTACTGTCCATGCTAAAACAGTGCAAAATCAATCAGCATGTAATCCCTTAGGGAAAAACAAAGACTGTTCATATTGGGACAAACCAAAGCTCTGTCTAGCTCCAGGTCTTGTTTCTGACAGAGATCAGGAGCAGATGTTTAGTAAGAAGCGAGGGACAGTATGGACTAGCAGGTATAGTTCCAGCTAGAAAATAGGATGCTAAACTAGAAGAACTTACGTGTGTTCTCCAGTAAGGCAAATCTGCAGCAGGGTTGTTGTGGTTTAACCCCAGCCAGCAGCTAAGCACCACGCAGCCGCTCACTCACTCCCCTCCCACCCAGTGGGATGGGGGAGAGAATCGGAAGAAGGTAAAACTTGTGGGTTGAGATAAGAACAGTTTAATAGAACAGAGAGGAAGAAACTAATAATGATGATAATAATAATAAAATGACAATAATAATAATAATAGTAATAAAATGATTGGAATATACAAGTGATGCACAATGCAGTTGCTCACCACTCGCTGACTGATGTCCAGTTAGTTCCCAAGCAGCGATTTGCCCCCCAGGCCACCTCCCCCCACTCTACATACTGGTCATGACATCCCATGGTATGGAATAGCCCTTTGGCCAGTTTGGGTCAGCTGCCCTGGCTGTGTCCCCTCCCAACTTCTTGTGCCCCTCCAGCCTTCTTGCTGGCTGGGCATGAGAAGCTGAAAAATCCTTGACTTGGTCTAAACACTACTTAGCAACAACTGAAAACATCAGTGTGTTATCAACATTCTTCTCATACCTAACTCAAAAAACATAGCACTATACCAGCTACTAAGAAGACAATTAACTGTGTCCCAGCCAAAACCAGGACAGGGGTTTGTGCTGAAATGTACTGTTCTCCTTATGGGCATAAAATTGGGATGTTTCTCTGCCTTTTACTTTTCTGCTCTGTATATCACCTGCATTTACTCTAGTATTTTTAGTGTCTGGAAGTATGTCTGGGTGATAATGAGAAAACATTTAGTCATGACCCACAGGAGTTTTCAAGCCTGAAGTAGTTTTAGATATGGCATAGCAAATTATGGTGACAACTGAACAGATGAAATGTACTACAAAGATTTAGGGAGCAAATAATGAGATTGCTTTAAATACCAATTTAATCTTCTTTCAGATATGATGATGCTTGAATGCAAGCATTATTATAGTCTTCCAAAGACCAGATCTTTCACTGATTCTCCCTATTTTAGGAAATTGTTATAAGAGTAATTTTTCCTCTCATCAAGGATAAGCCATTGAGGTGCTGATAAGAACATATCAGAGATTTTCTTCAGTTGCACAAAAATGGTGTGTATATTACACGCTGAACCCAGTACTGGTTGTTTTTCTCCCACCCTGCTGCAGTAGAAGTAGAAGAGAACAGGAAGATTTGATAACAGTGAGGTCTGTCACTGGAAGGAAATAAGATAAGGGCTTTTTCTGAGGATAACCCCTAAAAGCTGTGGGTTAGCATGGCTGACCAAAATCAGGTAAATGTTCCAAGTAAGTGACATCAAATGGAAATGTTTCTGAGCATGTTTACATATTGCTGGTAGCCACCAGAAGACCTCTTTTCTGTCATGGTAATAAGTAAAAATGCTCCTCTGAATGTATTGTTTAAAAATGAACAAGCAAAACTAAACCTGCTGCCCACTTGCTTGTGGTAGGAGTTTGGAATTGATCCTGCATCTGAATTAGATCCTGCCTACTAGCAAAATTTGGCAGAGAATTGTTTCAAAAAAACTCAAACTAACCAACCCCCAATTGCTGTGAACAAAGCATTTGAACTGAATTTGTCTAATCTGGAATGAATCTGTTACTCTTCTTGGGGAGGGGGTGGGGGGGGAAATAACTTGAGTGGCTCTTTACTGCAGCACAGTGTTAATTTAAGGCTGTGTTGTTCCAATTATGATTTAAAAAAAAAATCTTGTCTATGTTCTGTTGATTCGTCCAGTTTAAAACGCTGTGCTCATTATCTTCCATCACTTAAAGGCCTATTTACTGAAACCCATTTAGTATAAGGGTTTGCTGTTAATGTAGAAAAAAGGCAGCATATGCTCAGTCATTGAGTTTGAACAAGGCGTCTCTTTGCTTTAGCTGTCTTTTCTACAGGAACAAAGATTTATAGACTGCAATTCTGTAAACATGTACTAACAGTGTGAGATCAGACTTCAGGTGGTCATATACCCAGTAGTCAGGTGGCTGTATTTCAAAACCATTACCTATTTGAGTCTTGATGCCAGCATTGGGCATTGTGGAGATGCAGTGACAGATCACACTTTGCTCCGATCGCATACTTCTGCCTGCATTGTCTGCCCTTTACAGATAGATTCAGTCTTTCAGGTTTGTGATCTGCATGGGATAGCATCTCAGTTTTGTAAGACTGTTTGTATATAATTACTAGATATATGCATGCAGTTGTGATGCATATCTGATATAGCTACAGGTGTTTTGCAGTCTAGCTGCAAGAACAACGCTGCATTTTAATTTATTTGATATTTTTCCATTTACTGATACAGGTAATGGATCTGAGAGAACTCAACTCTGTAAGTTGAAGGCCTACCAAATTTCAATTGACTGTGCAGGACTGTGGCGTTTTGCTAGCTAGGACCAGGTAGGAATATAGCTGTTTAAAGGCAGGGCAAAGATAGAAATTTTAAAGCTTAAAGTGACTCATCTATTAATCCCATACTAGACATGTAATGTGAAGTCCAAAATAGCTAAAAAATATCCTCTGGTTTATCAAACTGGGGCTTTTGGTCATTTTTATTATTGCAACAAGCTTAGATTAAAATCAACATTCAAAAAAAATGTTTCCTAAAACACAAAGAGTGAGCTTTCTCACTCTCAGCAGTTACACACTTCTTAATTCTCTTTCAGGCAGTGGACTAGGAAGTTCCTATATATACATACCCTATTTTAAAAGAAATGGGAGTAGGGAGGACTGTAGCCATGTAAGTCTTGTCTGCTTTTGTACAATGGCACTTTTAGTCCAATGATTACCTCTGCCAGAAACCTTATTCTAAACCACATTTTCCCACACAAACTTTCTCCCTGATTATCTTCTGATGTATGTCTGAAAGTTTATAAAGCTTTAAATAGAGACAGAGAAGCAGTGTCTACAAATCATGTTTTGATTTTTGTGGGGGTGAGTTTCTATGTAAATTCATCACTTGGGTTCAGCTGCTTTACTTGCCCTCATTCTCTCCTGTGTCAAATGTTAGGAAGACACAAACTTTAAATCCCCAGCTGTCTAAGGATTTTTCTTTCCAAGACTAGGACAGCTGAGCCTGAAAAAAACCCTTAACTTCTCCAGGTTAGAAGACAACATATATTTTTATAGAAATGTAACTGTATATTTTAAAAAAGTTTCCTGCAGCTTCTCCACATGTATTTTTCCCCTTGTAGTTCAGATTTGATATAAACTTTTTTGTGTTCATTCTTTTTATGTTCTGTTTTTAAATTTGTAGTCAAAGCTTTGGTGTACTGTACAGGAGCAGTCAGCCTTTGTAATTACTGTATAAATGCTTTATAATAAAGTATATTACTTTTAACAAGTGAGCAAACACTTCCTTTTGTGTGTTTGCTGCCTAGGGCACCTTTTAAAAGACTGTTACATGTTTAAAATGTACATATATAAATATATTTACCTGTTGCTGTACAGTTGATAGACTGGACTGAATTTATTTTTTGTGTGCTTTTTTATAAAATATTAATACACTAAAGGAAATCTTGCTGATGTGATTGTAATGTACTATGTAACTTATTTACTTAATATCCTCTATATATCTAAAAAACCTTTTATTAAATGAGGTTTAAAAAAATAGTTTCATAGCTGAGTTTTTTGATGGTATGAGGGAGTGCCTGGGGGGTTCGGGGTGGATAGCGACTGTGATGCATTCATGCAAAGGAGGCATTTGTGAGTCCTTTTAGCTAGTCTGCTCTCTAATCATACCCACCTCTGTATTTTCCATAGCAATCCTCAAGGCTGTTTCTCAGTGTAAACTTCTCCCTGAATACACCAGCCTGCAATGTGTTTTATGTCTTATGTCCAAGAAAATAACTGGCAGGTGCAGCTCCAGTTGCTTTACAGAAGTGTTGATGGTGTGTGTGTCCCACTCCAAGCTGAGCACCTTCCCAGAATGCCAGGTAACAACCATGAAAATGTGTTAGAAATTCACGGGCAATGGTTCTAGGTCTGCTTTGCTGTCAGTAAGGCCAGCTAGATTCTGACACTACCTCAAACCAGCTACAAAAACAGTGGGCAGAGCAAAGGCAGCACGGAGTAACTTAGTACGTGAGGGGCCTGTATCAAATCTGAATTCCTGGATGGCTGTGGCTGGGACAAGAAGTAGAGACTGAAGTAAATCTAGAGCTGCTGCAAAAAGAGTTAACATTTTCCTGCTGTTTAGTAGTTAGAATCATAGAATTGTTTAGGTTGGAAAAGACCTTTAAGATCATAAAGTCCAACTGTTAACCTAGCACTGCCAAATCCACCACTAAACCATGTCCCTAAGCACCACGTCTACACATCTTTTAAATACCTCCAGGGATGGTGACTCAACCACTTCCCTGGGCAGCCTGTTCCAATGCTTGACAACCCTTTCGGTGAAGAAATTTTTCTAATAGTCAATCTAGACCTCCCCTGGCGCAACTTGAGGCTGTTCCTTCTTTTCCTCTGACTTGTTACTTGGGAGAAGACACCAACGCCCACCTTGCTACAACCCCCCTTCAGATAGTTGTAGAGAGCGGTAAGGTCTCCCCTCAGCCTCCTTTTCTCCAGGCTGAACAACCCCAGTTCCCTCAGCCACTCCTCATAGGGCTTGTGCTCTAGACCCTCCACCAGCTTCGTTGCCCTTCTCTGGACATGCTCCAGCCACGAGCAGCCAGTTTCTCCAGGAAAATGTTGTGGGAAATGGTGTCAAAGGCTTTACTAAAGTCCAGGTAAACAACATCCACAGCCTTTCCCTCATCCACTAGGCGGGTCACCTTGTCACAGAAGGAGATCAGGTCAGTCAGGCAGGACCTGCCTTTCACAAACCCCTGCTGACTGGGCCTGATCCCCTGGTTGCCCTGTACGTGCCGTGTGATGGCACTCGGGATGATCTGCTCCATAACCTTCCCTGGCACCCAGGTCAGGCTGACAGGCCTGCAGTTCCCCGGATCCTCCTTCCAGCCCTCCTGTAGGTGGGCGTCACATTAGCTAATTCCCAGTCAACTGGGACCTCCCTGGTTAGCCAGGACTGCTGATAAATGACTGAAAGTGGCTTGTAGCACTTCCACCAGCTCCCTCAGCACCCTTGGGTGGATCCCATCCAGCCCCATACACTTGTGTGTGTGTAAGTGGTGGTAGCAGGTCACTAACCGTTTCCCCTCGGATTATGGGGGCTTCATTCTGCTCCCTGTCTTCCAGCTCAGGGGCTGGGTACCCCAAGAACAACTGGTCCTACTATTGAAGACTGAGGCAAAGGTGGCATTAAGTACCTCAGCCTTTTCCTCATCCTTTGTCACTAGGTTTCCACCTGCATCCAATAAAGGATGGAGATTCTCCTTAGCCCACCTTTTGTTGCTAATGTATTTATAGAAACTTTAAAAATTGTCTTTTACAGCAGTAGCCAGATTAAGTTCTAGTTGGGCATTGGCCCTTCTAATTTTCTCCCTGAATAACCTCATGACATCCTCGTGGTCCTCCTGAGTTGCCTGCCCCTTCTTCCAAGGTCGAATCTGCTGGTTGTAGAAACAATGACTCCAGTTGTAAACCATATTGCATCATATTTTCAATGGTAGAGTTTAAAAAAAGTTTTAGTCAATACTGTCTTAAAGGCACTGTTCTGTTACCTGAATCTAGGGGCGGGGGGGGGGGGTAAAACATATTTTGTTATACAGTGCTCATCTCATTTCCTCTGGCAGTAGTTGGATCTCTTGCTGTGGATTTTAAGTATTAATATGTTTCCTTCTGTTTTGATAGTTAATGCTTTTTAGTTAACGAGCCTGCATAAGTGTTCCTCATACCTCTGGACATGAAGTCTTTACAAGCTGCAACTGTTTCACTACATAAAGCAGATGGTAGAAACGTGTATAGTCTTGACTGGCCTCCTGCTGGATTTCAGTTAGAATCTAAAGCAGCACACCCATTTTATTTTTAGCTGTTAATTTATGCTGACAAATTTTCATTTCAGTATTCTTGGCAATGCTGTCAGGAGAAAGACTCAGCCCAAGACATTAAAATGCTCTTTTTTCAGCTCAGTGTGGAAGCCCTTGCTTTAATTTACTCCTGTAAATGTGGCTGTTGATCAGCAATAGCATTTGGAGAAGTAAGTGGTATTTTTGCTTGGTGGGCAGAAGAGACAGGGAACACCAAAGCCTTCACTTTGGGTAGCAGAGCAAGACTTTGTGTAAGGCTTTAAAGAATGTCATTGCCTCCCTGTCAAAACCAACCGGCAAAAGTGCTAAAGGTTGACTACTTTGTACTAAAACTGAAATGATGCAAACAAACTTCTTATGATCAAAAAAGTCAAAAGTTTTGGGCATTTTGTTTTTCATCTTTTTTTAATTGGTGGATCCAAGCCCAAGCTTCTGGAAGTTATTTCAGCTACTGAAAAAGACCTTATAAAGCATTTTAGTGATTAGAAAGCTTTGAGTTAGTGGTATTGTGAGGAATTCTGCAGTAATTCCCTATATGTTTTTTTAAATAGCATTACAACTGTCATTGCAGGATGCTATTCTTGTCATTATCAAGACCGACTGCTGTGGACTGTGGGCTATAAAGCTTTTTCTTTATATCTCAGTTTTGAAACTACATTTCAGTGACACTGTCTATTGAAGGCTAAAGTTTCTATTACAGAAATTTATTAATCAGTTAACCTTCTCTTGTCCAGGTTTAATGGAATTGATAGCATATTGCTGTTAACGGAACTTAAATTCAAAGTGAACTAGTAATTTTGTACTGAAGAAAGACTAGCCATTTATTTAACTTATTTGGATTTTTTCCCCATACAGCAGTAGTATACTCTTCTCTCAGGACTTAAGAACAAAGTCTGACAAGCAATGTCTCAAAAGATTCAAAAATATTTATGTATCAGATGACAACAATCACAATATATCAGCATTTTTAAAGTCTAAGTTATTTTCTATTCTAAAATATAGAGGCAATAAGGAACAGCATTTACATACTATAAATACATTGCTCCCTGAGCAGCTAGGAAAGTTTAATGAGAACACAATTTAATTTCTGAACGCTCTCCACAAGCTCAACTATTTCATTACACAACAGCCAAAGACGTTTGTATAAAATAACATTATATTATTTTTAAACAAGTTTCACAGAATAACATTTATAAACATAGGCCTAAATAATTTAAACACAGCAAATATAACAGTTTGGTCATGCTACAAAATTACTGTATACAAAAGATAGCCAAAGGGGATGTTAAAAGTGCTCTCTTGCTTGAAGATTTTTCTAGATTAGTCTACTTCTGGTGTAACCTGAGTCATCTGCTGGTTCTCAGGTCTCTTCTCACATTTTTCCAGCAGTTCTCAATATAATCACTGCATACATCAGCTCTTCGAAGAGAGGTCAGTGTGCTAACAAGCAAGTAAAAAACCTAGCTATTTCCTATCACTAATTTAATTTTAGGATATTTCTCTAAGGAATAAAGTGGATGCTAATCCTCCATAATTTCACTGGGAAAAGCAGAATTCCACATGGCTTGCAAGTTTTACATGGGTGCTCTTTTCATCCATGAATAATAATGTGCTTACAACTTTATTGGATGTGGTGTGATGAGGAAGAGCAAAGAGTAATACAGAAAGACAAGCCTTTCAACATTTTACTCAGCTGCTCCCTATGGGCGTGCAGGCCGAGCTTCACTGTTAGCTTATACATGACATGGTGTAGCACCATCAATATGCAAATCAGCTGCTTAAATTCTACCACCTGTGTATGTCTTCCACCACATCCAGTGCATAATTTTAAAGTGCAAATTTTAAAATTTAGGGAAACTTTACTTCTTTTTGGAGGAGAAAAAGTTCAGGGGGGGTTGATCTGTTCTTGAGAATAATCATGATTCATCAGGCAAAGCAACATTAAGCTGAACCTTCCACCCAGCTTTGATCTGAAGCATCTCCTGACAAATAAGAGCCACCATTTATTCTTTTCTTTCTGTATTGTTTCATTGAGATTGATGTACAGTTTTTATCAGAAGGGTTTTAAAATATATACTAATTTATCACAGCATGAAGGGCAAAAGGCAAGGGAAATCTTGTACTGTAAGTGTCCCTTACTGCTGTTATAATTGTGCTGAGACTGGATGCCCCATTCATTCAATAATGATTTTTTTTCTTTTTTGATGGTATTTATAATGCAGCCCCCAAAAAAGAGCTAGAGAATTTGTGCTGTTAAATCTGTGAAAAGACCTGATGACAGTGGGCCACACAATACACACAGCTCTACCGCCAACTGCAGTAGTTCTTGGACTGATTCCCATACATATAGCCTGTATTGGTCACTTAGAAGAGCCAGGAACTGCTCTTATCCCTCATGTCTTGTCAATGGAGCTGTGTTTCGTTCCAATCATCACCACATAGTCAGAACAGTAAGTTTCTATTCTGCTCTCAGAATGTCCCAAAATAGCCAAAGTGTAGAGTATTTGCTGTATCTAACACGACCTTCAGAAATGTACACTTAGACCATATTTAGATACTAAAAAATCAACCAGGAGGATTACTTGGCATTGGACTGTGTGCTCATCACTCGCTTTCTCTCCTGTCGCATTTCATTCGAGGAGCTTAACCTACCCATATGTACCATACTTGTAGCCTTTGTGCTAGGAGAGACCAGCTACAGAGGTTCAAACACTTTTCTTTGTGGCCAAGCGCTAGGACAAGAGCACTGCATGATCTATTCTGAAAATGTCTCCAAACACACAGATGAATTTGGCATTTCCGTTTGTTGGTAATATTCAGAAGTCAAGTTTTGCTCCACTCAAGCTCTGGCTCACGTTAACCACACTTTAATTATGGTCGTCAAGGGCACAAGCCAATCCCCTATTGCCCGGCCACAGCAGATGGGGTCAGTAGGGGCTGAGTGTGCCAAAGCACAGCCATTTTGCCAAAAGTGGTTGGCTGCAAGTGAACTGAATGGCTTAGTTTTAAAAGAAGCCAATATGAAATGGCTGTTGACTATATACCCTCTCTTCCATTGTGCTTCTTGGTCAATGGTGCCTTTACTAATGATAAAGCTAGGAGAATAATTCTAAAAGAAATTAAATGCAAATATAAAGTTGCCTGTAGGATAAATCCAGTGAGCTAGTTAACTAAGAAACTGCTTTCTGGTCAAGAGAACAGCTGCTTGGAAATAGTTTGTGCTAGGTGAAGAATGTCCGCAGTTTTTGCCATTGCTCTCTTGATCTTATTTTAAGTAATGGATCTAAACTGTGATTGTCTTGTAATCTACTTCACACTGTTCGCTTAGAAATTGATTAGAGGGAGAATATCTTCTACTACAATTATAATTGGAGCTTGAGATCAATACCACTGTCATGTGGGCCAATTCTACCTTTTTATCTCTGACCATGACTTCCAAGATTTCAACTCCTGCCACATCTTCACAAACAAAATAATTAAGAGTGGCATTCTGCCTCCATCCCTTCTATGCCTGGTCTGGAACCAGCAGATATACTTGTTGCCATTTTCATTTAAACAAAGATGGTACCATGAATTAGAAGAAAAGCTTTTAAAAAAGAAACAATAAAAACAAGCTGCAGAAAAAAACTACTCAGGTGACTTGATCTATTCTCTAAAGAGAAGAAAAAAAACCAAACTACTATTGGCATCCAACAGTGCAGTCAGGTATGTCTTCATCGTTGTTTAATGCTTTTCACTAAAAATAGTTACTTGTCACATAAAGGGGGCTTTACTAAAACTGGTTACCCTGCAATATCGCACATTTAGTATGTCTTCAATACTTTTTTTTCCAATGCTCACTTTCCATCTCGTCTCACCTTCCCCACTAACTACATACACTTTCTCTCACTGCTTACATCTGTGCTTTCATAAAAAATGAGTATCCCCAAGCCCAGAATCTTGTGTCCTCAAGCCCAGGTCTTTTGTTCACTGTTTGTTTCTGTGTTAGTATCAGCCTACTTAGTTATAGGAAAATTCTGGAGCTGAGAAGGATTATGTCCACCAGTGACCCAAACCAAAACTAGGAACCAGCTGTAGGTTAATAGGCAACATATTCCAATCTAAAATAATTTCTTAGTAAGAAACAAAAAAAAAAGCTAGCAGATATTTTAGTCTCACTGAAACCATGCAAAGAATTCCCATTGCCTCTTTAAAATAAATAAATATATACGTTATACATGACCTTCTAAGCAATGCAGTTGAGTTCCAATGCGAGAAGCCCAATTAAAAACTTAAGGCCAGTAACAAGCGATTATCAGACCAATACCTTTTTTGTGCGTAGGTCCACAACTACTGGGCCTGTTTGGCATAACAGTTAAGGGGATGAAAAGGCAAACTTGCATATTTAAAATATTGAGGAAGACCCATGACAAAATGAAACACAACAAAGCCTGTAATGTGTGTCTAAACGACAACATAGTTCTTTTGGCCTCAGTGTTTCCAATGATAATGTTGGCCAGCTGCACCTAACAAGCTGAAATGGTTCTATTATAACCCAACAGTGAACAACAAGCACCACTAATCAGGGATTAAAAATAGCTATGTATTAGTTTAGGTAAAGATCTCTTGCTAGCCAAACAGCAGATAAACTCAGCTCCACTGGTCTCTACAGAAGGTGTCATAAACTTGACAAACTGGTGTGCCCAAATTTTGGTAACTACCTCTTTGGGTGACAGACTGTGGAGATAAGCTGGTCTTTCAAAAATTGCCCAAAGATTTTGTTCAAAACAAACATTTTGTATAAAAGTTCTATGTGCCGAGCTATCTGGAGTTACTTAAATAATTAAATACCCAAGAAGAAAGTGTCATCAGTTTGCTCCTTCTTCATCTTCTTCTTGTTTAATAACTAGGGTACCTAAGAGAAAAAGAGAGAAAAAAAAATCTGCAAAAATTTATGAATAGATTATGCAGAGAAAAATATAGTTAATGCTGATATACCTGAAAGCTAATCTGGACTGTTGGAAAGAGTCGGACTGGCAAAAAGAGGAAAGAGTTGAATTTCCTGCCACTGCTTCTAACTGACATGAACTTCTGCATACCTGAACTGCTCTTAACTAGAAAAGCCTTCAACCAATGAGCTCTTCTGTTGGATGTTTTTCTGACTTCTCAGGTAACAGGGAATAAAAAAGGTACTAAAGCAGGACCTGCAAAGATCAGCCTAACTTGGTCACTGGGAGATGCACCATGTTGGTTCAACTGCTAACAACTAACTAGCACATCACCCTTCTCTTGTTGGGCCCCTACTTTGTGCTGCGATTTCCATGACACAGATGACCAAGTTAGTATGGGATACCTCCTCACTGATACCTAACTAGGATGTCCACACTACACAATACAGTTACATTAACATGGATCCAAGAAGCAATATGGTCACATCTCTTAGGGATAACTTGGACGTCATGGAATAAAGCTGCATTGCACAGTAGCATCAGTCTATACCCACCCCTTGGGTACTTTTAAAAAAAAATATCACTTTTTAACTGCCATGTTGATCAAGGGCACCTCAGATTGTGGCAGTCTGCAGGGTTTGCACCACCTCATAGTGATGTGTTCATGAATTTAAAATAAGTTGAAATGCTAATAGCACCCAAAAAGATTTATCAAGTTCTAAATTTTCCCCACAGTAGCAAAACCCAATAGTATAGGTAAGCTCACAGCATGCTGAAATAGCACAATCAAATACATGCCTAAATAACTAGTACAAGAACAACAGGGTGTGAAGGTGTATGTCCATTCACCTGCGCTGTCACCTGGGTAATGGGAACTGGGTCATACTGATGCTTTGCTGAGCTTGAGGCAGAGACTTGAACTGTGGTGAGGCTTTGTGATGAGAACCCTTTGCTTACTCTAAGATTGCTGTGTTTCTTTTTTCACAGGTAGGAAATGGAAAATAAAACCACCAGAGCCTGGTTTCTGTTGTGCTTTACGCACCTAACTGCTGAGCAGGGTTCTTGGCACAGGGACTAACAGAAAGGAGACACCTACTTGCTGAAAGAGACCTTCAGTGCTAATTTTTGTCCAGAAGAACATCTTCAACCATTTAAATAATTTTGAGGTCCCTAGATTAGTCATCTCACATATAGTACATAAGCATAACAGGACCATGGGACAGTGTAAGAGCAAGAACCTTATGGCCAGTTACAGCGTTTCTGACATCTTTTTTGCTCAACATTCTAGTTTTTGTGGTTTCCATTCTTAAACATCATCCTCCTTCTATGTTGCATAGGAAATGTACCTGCCTAACTCAGAGCTGGCCATTGCTCCAGGCTGCAGAAATGCTTAAGGAACTAAGGGTCTAACCTTATACTAACAAGGTTACTCTTTGCCTGTACAGATATTTGCCCTATGCCATTTTTTGTTTCACTCTCAAAAAGTTTCCTACTACAACAGCAAATGGACTACTGCAGGCCATCCTTCATAGCAGTACACTTCTCTCACCAGGCTTCCACTTCCTAATAATTCTTATTGCTTCAGTTGATCTGGCTTTGATTTCCTATTTATTGCTCCCTGTAATGAAGCTGTCCTCTCGTTGCCATCCCTACACTTGTACCTTCCCTGCTGATACTCTGACTCTTTATTACTGACCAGTCCTGCTGTCCTCTTCCATTGCTTTAGTAAACAGGGGATAATAGTGAACAGCTAACATCTCCATTAACAGAAATTAACATATTTAAAAATAGATTTTAAAATTATCTCACTTTTAAAGCAGAACATGCTTCAATATATTTTCATATCAGGGACTTCTTAAAAAGGAGAGGACAGCTCACAAATTGAGGCTTACTACAGTGACGAGAGGGGGATATTCAGGCATTTAGGAAACTTGCATGAAGTTTTGAAAACTTGTCCTTGCACCAGAAGCAAAACAGAGCATATCCCTGTCTATCCCCATCCCCACCATGTCACCCTCTTTTGTTGGGAAAACTGTAAATCAAATTTGGTGGGAAAACTGTAATTCAGCTTGGCAGATGAAAGCCTTGTTAGCTTATTTAATGCTAAATCTTTCAGTTCACTATTAGTTATATGCTAAAACTATTTGACTGGCTAACTTCAAGAGTAAAGCCCAACTGTACGCTGCAAGACCACTTGGATTTAACACTCCAAATCCATCAAACACTCTCAGAAGATCCCGCAGCCGAGATCTGAATAACTACTTCTGAACAACTCCAAAGAGTGGAGGGAGGAGTATTGATTACATAGGCACACAGATTAATTTCTGAGGTTGTGATTAATTTCCCTGTGGTTGTCTTTATATTAAGCTGTTAACTCACACCAATTGCCTCATGCCCCAAACTCACCATCCAGCTTTTTCAACTTGGGTACCCGTTTGGTTGCTTCTTCAATCCAATTGTTCTTCTGATCAGAGGCGTATTTTTCTTGTAGTGGATTGCCTACAAACACCAGATCCTCTAGTAATGGCAGCTCTGCCAGTCTCGCAAACTCTGCTGCAACCACAAAGGTGAAAACACCAACCAGATTGTGGAACATAGAAAGTACATCTGCACCACACGTTCCTTTCAAACTCAGTGCAAACGTAAATAGTATGGGATACAGCAGGATAGGGATTGCTTGGGCTTGAACTGGTATCAGGTTAAAGAACAGGCATGCATTTTAAAAGAAGTCTGAGAAAGATGATTCAA
This sequence comes from Haliaeetus leucocephalus, assembly GCF_000737465.1. Lineage (NCBI taxonomy): Eukaryota > Metazoa > Chordata > Aves > Accipitriformes > Accipitridae > Haliaeetus > Haliaeetus leucocephalus. Next base: position 153,588 of record NW_010973132.1, on the reverse strand, counting down.
AGAACAAACTCCATTGGGCTTAGAAGTTAAATTAAATATTCTAACTATTTTTACTCTCTTGCATGAGTTGCTATTTAGCGATTCTATGCATGTCTGCAGGCTTATCAGTGAGACTTAAAGCCCTGTAACATACAGAACTATTTTCCACTTGGTGACTTAATTCATGCATTCACCATATTACAGGAGAAGTTACAGAATAGAGAGGTGTGGCTTACCCCAGTCTTTCACCAAATTATTTGACATATAAAGAACCTTCAGCTTCTTCATCACACGGATACCCCTCAGTTTCTCAATGAAGTTGTATGAGATCCACAGCTCCTCTAAAGTATCTGCAACTGCCTCCTGGAAAAATGACAGGACTACTCAGGTAAGCGGAAGTATATCTTCCTTATTCTTCAGACTCTTCACCCCCTGCAGGTCACCTCAAGTGAGAAAATACTAACGTGTATATCTTAATTTCCTTTTAAGCAGGTCCCTAATTATGCATGACAAGTACTCAAGGGAATTAAGAGCAAAGGATCTGAAATATATTTAGGAGGACAGAAATCACAATCTTAGAATAAGACAAGGAATAGCTGGCTAGAGTAGTTGTTCTTAAGGCATCGGGGCAGAGGAGACAAATTTGGCTGCTTGTGCACTGCAACATACCTGAAGTGAATGCAATTCAACAACTACTTTAGAAGGGGGTTTATGCAATACATGGGAATGATTCATTTCGGGTGTATGTATGTTTGTATCTGTTGGCCAGAAGTTGCATTCATAATTCTCTCAAAAAAGAGGTTTTTAAACCAGCCGTTACACATTGACTCTGCATTTCACACTTAAGAGATATGGCATCTCTGAAGGTGGGAATAGCTTTGAAGAGAAACATTCTGCAGGAGAAACATACAGCATCTCTTGAGGAAGAAAAGAATTTCTATATTCATTTTTAAAAAGTTGATTGAAAAAAAGTTCTGCCCTTAACTGAAATGTAACAAAATTGATGCAATTTTTTCCTCAACAAATTTTCCCCTACCTGGTAGACTCAGTCCTGCCACCATCTTCTCCCCTAAAGCCATATTGCTCTGGGTGCCAGTTAACATAAAAAGGACAGACTCTCATGAAGTGTGTGTTCACAGGACTGCCAATATTTGTAGTAAAGAAGCATAGACTAAGTATCTTCAGGTAGAAAATTCCTCATGCAAAAAGTCTGTAGGAATTATTTTCACGTAAAGCCAGTGGAATTTAGAAAGCTTTACAGACAGCAGTTTTCAAATAAAAGTTCTGCTTATATTTATCAAAGACAACAAAATCTCTCTTTCTAAAATCCCTTTATGTAGTAAATTAACCCTGAAGAAGCTCCAAACATGAAGCATGTTTAAACAAAAAAAAGAGAAAGACTATCTGAAAATTCAGAAGCAACATGTAAGAGGATGAACAGATCATAGTGAAAGGAGAAAATAAATTATTAGGCAATAACATAAATTCAGCAAAGACTTTTATGAACATAGGGAAATTATCTTGCATTCTAGACAGTACTCCATTTTGTTAGCGTAGAATTGATACTAAGAAGCACATACCAATCCATTCAAGTTCTTTATGTTATTTCTTCCCAAAGACAGAATCCTCAAATTTTCTGTAATAGATAAAAGAAAGTTTCTTGTTAATAAATGGGGGTTTTTAAAATATAAGAAAATGCTGTAAGTCAGGTAAAATGCCATATTCTACTTACAAAGAAACTGCACTCTGAACAGGCTGCTTTAAGAGAGAATCACCTAACAGAAACAAAACCTCCTGTCCTACACAGATCAGGAATGGATGTGGTGGACAGCTCAGAAACACGCTCATGAATACAAAGCTGCTCAGGTTACCTGGCTGAAATTCAGTCCAGATAAATACCAAATAAAAAATATTATTTCACCTTGCACCTGAACTCTTAACTGCTAACTTGCTAGTTTTGATCTTACATAGTTCGTACCCCTTCTTCTCCAGGCAGTGGTTCCAATCTTATTTTAAGGCAGCAGATTTGATTTCTATAATAGGGGCAGCTTATAAAGCTGCCTTACAGAAGTCTGATGAGAGACATTTCAACTTAGAGAGCAAAGGCTGCAGCTGCGGCTGGGGGTCCGCACCACCTACCCCAGCGGCGGCCGATGCCTCCACCCAGACGGAGCTGCGGGAGGGAGAGGCTGCAGCGCAGACCTCCGACTGCCGGGAAGGGCCGGGACCTTTCTCCTGGGGCAGGGACAGGCAGCAGGGCTGCCGGCAAACCCTGTGCCCAGGTGGAGGACCTCCTGCCGCAGGCGGCTGAGCTGCAGGAGTCGGCGAGGAGGCTGCGTAGCATCAGGGAGGCTGAGGAGGAGTTGGATGGCTGGTCCCGAGCGCGGTCTGCAGCAGACCCACAGCCCACAGCCAAAGAGCCAAACCCTCCCCCACCGGCACACACAGAAGGGAGGGGGGCCAACCACACAGAAGAATGGAAGAGGTGCTATGCCGGACCTCGTTCTCACCAACAAGGAGGGGTTGGTGGGGAACGTGAAGCTCAAGGGCAGCCTTGGCCGCAGTGACCATGAAATGCTGGAGTTCAAGATCTATAGGGCAGCGAGGAGGGCGCACAGCAAGCTCATAGCCCAGACTTCAGGAGAGCAGACCTGGGCCTCTTCAGGGATCTGCTTGGTGAAGCACCATGGGATACTGGAGGGAAGAGGGGCCCAAGGAAGCTGGTCAATATTCAAGGATCACCTCCTCCAAGCTCAGGAGCGATGCATCCCAACAAAGAGGAAGTCAGGCAAAAATGCCAGGAGGCCTGCATGGATGAACAAGGAGCTCCTGGACAAACTCAAACACGAAAAGGAAGGCTACAGAGGGTGGAAGCAAGGACGGGTAGCCTGGGAGGAATACAGAGAAATTGTCTGAGCAGCCAGGGATCAGGTTAGGAAAGCTAAAGCCCTGATAGAATTAAATCTGGCCAGGGACATCAAGGGCAACAGGAAAAGCTTCTCTAAGTACATCGGTGATAAAAGGAAGACTAGGGAAAATGTGGGCCCTCTCCAGAAGGAAACGGGAGACCTGGTTACCTGGGATATGGAGAAGGCTGAGGTACTCAACAACTTTTTTGCCTCAGTCTTCACTGGCAAGGGCTCCAGCCACACTGCCCAAGTTGCAGAAGGCAAAGGCAGGGACTGGGAGAATGAAGATCAGGTTCGAAACCATCTAAGGAATCTGAAGGTGCACAAGTCCATGGGACCTGATGAGATGCATCTGCGGGTCCTGAGGGAACTGGCAGATGAAGTGGTTAAGCCACTATCCATCATATTTGAGAAGTCATGGCACTCCAGTGAAGTTCCCACTGACTGGAAAAGGGGAAACATAAGCCCGATTTTTAAAAAGGGAAAAAAGAAAGACTGGAGGAACTACAGGCCAGTCAGTCTCACCTCTGTGCCCAGCAAGATCATGGAGCAGATCCTCCTGGAAACTACGCTAAGGCACATGGAAAATAAGGAGGTGATTGGTGACAGCCAACATGGCTTCACTAAGGGCAAATCGTGCCCGACAAATTTGGTGGCCTTCTATGATGAGGTTACAGCATTGGCGGAGAAGGGAAGAGCAACTGACGTCATCTACCTGAACTTGTGCGAAGCATTTGAGACTGTCCTGCATGACATCCTTGTCTTGAAATTGGAGAGACATGGATTTGATGGATGGACCACTAAAGCTAGATGATTTTAAAGGTCCCTTCCAATCCAAACCATTCTATGATTCTATGATTAGTCTAGCACCCAGACAAAACTCCTTTCCAAGTTCTTGCTGGGGTTTACTGTGATATTAGTGTAACTCAAAGCTATCAAAAAATAACAGTGGTTTTGTGTAACTAATTTTAATTTTTCACACAAGCTTTCTTGCAGATGTAAATAAGCAAACTGAGTTGCAGCATGTAGCTGAGTTACCTTTGGACCTATACCTTTCATGAATGTTTTATCACTTCTTCTTAACTACATTAAGGATGAAATACTTCATGATTTCATTTTGCTCTTGTATGCATAATGATTGAAAATACATGGTACAATAATTAACGGCAAGACTAATGAAAGTTCCAGCCAAGTAGCAACAGATACTCCATAGACAGCACACGTAGTGGCTAGAGATTGCTACGGATGAAGATTCAAGGCTGATCTAGAATAGACAGTTGTATGTTCTGTCTCAAGAAATGCAGGGATGAAACCACACCTGGCAAATATTCTTAAACAGGAAGATTAATTTTTATTAAAAAGTTGAGGTACAATGAGAGTTCTTTTTCGTTTTAAACACAACAGCTTAACACATGACCATGCTCAAAAAAATGAAGAATCATAATCAGTAAGTCTAAAGCTTACTACAGCTAATACTCTCCAGAATATCCCTAAGGATCCCCATCCACAGGGGAGAGTGCTGGGAGATGGCCTTTTGGTCTAGCCAGCTATTCTCTCTGTAACTGTCATTTATAGATTATAAGTTTGCACTAGCTTTTGAAATTTGTAAGAAATGAAAGCATACTTACACAAAAATGACAGATTGTTTAAAAAGCCATGCCTTAAAATTGTTTCTAACTGCTGTTACTGTTTTTCATTACTCTTGTTCTGAGATATTCTATATTTTAAAGGAAGAAAGATCTCCCTTATGGAACATTTACATTCTTTAAAACACAAAACTAACACTTGTTTCTGTCATCTAAAACATCTTCCTCACATGTACGGATACAGGGGTGTGATCCTTTACACAGAATTATCTACTTGACAGAGCTACAATATCAGGCATATACATTAATAGTAATCTTTTCCATCTGAAAAGAGTGTAGACGCTTAAAAAGATTTCTTAGCTTCCTCTCTGCAATAAGTAAAAGCAAGTATGTAATAATTAGTGGCTTGTTTTTCATAGCTATTAGCACTGCTTTCTCTGTCTTTCACAGAATCCAATAGAGACGGTGAGTTCCTCATATTCTGTAGCTTTAAGAGACAGACCACATAGTTCTAGTTTGTCTGCCTTTAGGACCAAATATTTGGTACAGACTGGATGTTTTAATTCTACATTTTATTAATAAAAATACTTAAGATGCTTTAAAGACTTTTAATGTTTTATCCCACTCAAAATTTCACTTTTATATATAACTGCCTAATTATTTTTTGCTTATGATAGAGTTACTCAAATTGAAATATTACAGTACAGTTATTTGGAAAGACTACTGGAATATTTTTTCCCTGATTAGTATTTGCAAATTTGTTGAAGTCTGAGCATATTATGAAAACAAATAAGTCTATCAAGCTCCTTGACAGCCCCATTGGTGTACAGTTGGAAAGGATGGGATTCCAGGTTCCTTGTCTGTCCGCCTGGCAATTTGATGGGGACCGAAAAGCCTGGAAGCTCCAGCCCAAAACCTGCAGCTCTTTGCCAGCTTCATGCCACAGAGTCAAAGTCTTGACCATTAGTCAGACCATTAAGACTTCTGTCCCAAAGTCAGTAACCCAATGATTTTCAAGGTTTCCTAGACAGGTGCCCAAGAAATAAAAAATTCGGTTACACTTCTAGACAGATGGCACACCCCTTTCAAGTACAAACAAAATCAAACCAAGTATATTCAGTCCTCTGCAAAGTGGAACAACATTTTTCCATCCAGGTCTACAACACTCCAACCTCACTCAAACCAATACCGCAATTATGGAGTTGTTGAACTGCAGAGTATCTCCATCGTGAGGGTGGAAATTGGTCATTAAATCACTCTAGAACTGATTAGGTGTTGAACATCACAGCTAGGCCCACTGGAGGGTACAAAAGTGCTTTCTGAATGGATTTTTTGTTGTTGTTGTTAAACCTGCACAGTGAGACAACTGCCAAGGCTATTGCAGGGATACATGCTTTAATACACCATTACTGCTAAACATGCATTCTCCAGTAAGACTAACAATTTTAAGGGTCATTTGTAATCTTCTGTGAGGAAGGAATTAAAAAGGATAAGAATAGGTACAGAGATGGAACATATAACAAATTATGGTATATGTCCTATCCAAGCAACTAGAAGACAAACATAATCGATCACTGGCTTGTCACTTACTTAGGCTGTTCAAGTTGGCGATTCTTTCAATGCAGTTTGTAGACAGCGATAGTTTCCTTTAAAAGCAAGAATAATCAATTCACAGCATACAAGAGATCACTATATCAGAAGAGTTCCACGTCCAAACACCATTGCGTCAGAAATAATTGTCTATTCTTCTCTTACTAGATGGTGAACTAACTAGATGTGTAAACACTCAAAATACCCTCAAACTATCAAGACTTCTGCAACTTTATTTAGCTTCATGAGTTACTTAAATAACATAGTGGATTATCTTTTTATGCCTAGCCTTATCAAATGCATGGACATTTATTTCTGAAATGGCTCTAATCTCTTTCTGAAAGTCCTGCTTAAGTCTCTTTTTTTGATAAACAGTATATATTTTTTTCTGGGGACAAATATCAATACAGAGTCTACCCTAACATCTTCTCAGTTAAGTGACAGGGATCTTTGAATTAAAAAGAGGAACTGTGTGTGGAAAGAGAAGCTCAGCTGAGAAAAAAGAAGAGAAAGCTGCTGCTTTGAAGGCCACACTTAAACATAGTAAGTACATATTTGCACAGTGGACAGCAGAAAAAATGAAAATTAATGTAAAGAGAAGTGAATATTTGATTTCAAATTTGTTTTTAACTGAACTTACTCGCAGTTAACAAGCGTGGAGAGGGATTCATCCATCCTCTCTACAGGAGGAATCTGACCGTACAGTTTCACCTCCTTTGCCTCTGAAGCCTTCTGGCCATTTTTTTCTTCCTAAAGAAAAGAGAAAGTGAAGAAGAGGCTCACAGCTACATGCAATTACTAAAAATTACTATATTAAAAAATTACTATAAAAGTAATTACTATAGAAGTAATTCCAATATACTACTAAAAGGTATTACTGAAACAAGAAAGCATTTTGAATACTGTTTATCAAGATTCCTGCTGGCATAGCGTAAAGAGGGGAAGGCTAGCTTATTTTCGAGATATCAAAAGAACTTAAACATTACATATGCTTTTTTTAAAAGTTGTGTTACACTTGAGTGATTTAATTAAGGGGTCCTCTGCTGTAAAGAAATGGAGAACAGATGGAGGTTTAAAATTCTGAATGAAGGTACTTCCATGGAGACTGACATATAGAAGCCTCAGCGAGGGCCAATCTGTAGCAGAAGCAGATTCTTAAAAGCTCTGACAGAAAAATCTCCTTCCCACTTCAGCCATAAAAGTCAGAACTCATGCCTAACAACACAAACTGAACACAGTGGAGTGTGTTTTGCAAGAGAACCTCAACAGATGCACAGAGTTAAGAATCTAAAAAAAAAAAAAAAAATTCTAATTAGCCATTAAAAAAGAGTGGGGGAAGATTTCACACTTTAGAGAATACAGCAAAAAGACAAATTTCCTATTTACTGCCTAGGTTGATAATTTTCTAGATTAAATACTCTATAAAGTTCAGGACTTTAGAAAAATGGCCATAACTTCAGCACTTGGGTTTATTAAAAAATATAGTCTATTAAATCTTTCACAATTCTGAAGTGATGGTAATTATTGACTAAACGCTTGGAACAAGTATCTATTTGGGTAGTACCACCAGTTTTGACAGCTGCCTCCCTGACAGTACAAAGGGAGCATTTTGTCAATTCACTCAGTGTTCAGTGGGAGGACTGGAGGTCCATTAACAAAGGAGAAATCTACTCCGCGCTTTCAAAACAAGTACTCTTGTCTTCTCCCCCATTTTTATGCAGCTACTGAAAAGTGAGATAGCTGAGATCTGCCCTGGTTTATACGGCTACTTTGTAATGAAATGAATTGCATGCCAGAAGTCTTTAAGAATCCCACAGCACAAGATCAGGTTTTGATAACATTATTTTCTCTCTTATGTACCCAAAATACTTCAGGCAACTTACTTTAATAAAAAATTAGCATGTTGCCTTGTGCATTTACTTATATTCCAGTTTCTGTCCAAATTCAGTGTGATAATATTTTTACTCATAATTAGCAATTTGGCAAATAAGCATGTTGGATGTTTTGCTAGAATATGGTGAATATGTTCAAACTAAGTCACTATATAAATGTGAAACTTCCATTTTCTTTTCTAAGAACAACACACTATCTGTTTGCATTTATACTCAGTTTATAATCTATCGGTTTATACTGACAAATAAAATACATTTTTTCTTAAAAACGTAGAAGGGAGAGAGCTTCCAGCACAGACTGTGGTCAGCAGTGAGCACTTGCAGCAAGAAAATGCATCGTGATTGCCATGTGCTTCTGGAATAAAGGTCAGCTGAACAACCACAATAAGCCACAGAGAAACCACAGGTAGAACAGACGCTTTTTTAAGAAAAGGTTATGTGTTTGCTAAGTTAAAGTTGCTTTGATTTAAAGTTGCTTTGATTTAACTTCTGTCACCCTGACTGTAGGGCATAGGTAAACCCTTATGCCAAAGGGAAGAAAAACATCTGGAATGCAACACACCACCAGACCCAATTTTACAAGTCACATGGACCCAGATTACGAGTAGTAAAAGGAAGATTTAGACCCACCCCCAATAACATGAACAGAAAAGCAAATTCAGCACTTCATGCCTAACATTAATGGAAACTCACTGACACAGGTCTACTATCTCTAAGACATGTGACAGAGGAGCAAATGGAAAATAAATCTTTAACAGGAAACATGGAGTTGAGATTTTGAAGGACAGAAAGAATGAGGAAGGAAAAGCAAAATTTTTTAATACTCAGTTCACACCTCTAGTAATGCTAATGTCCACAAGTTCTTGCATTCTAGTTCTTATTAGGAGAGCAGGAGTGAAGTTTGTGGGAAATACGAACAAAACTGAAAAAAAACTGAAATACTGAAGGTACTAAACAATGATAAAATTCTGAAAGGAAGTAGTCTTCAATTACAGACTAGTGCCTTGAGCTGATGGTACAGATCTTCTGGCTTTCAACTGTACCTGGCCACACTGCCTCACATCCAGATCTTCTAGAGACCAAAACATTTATAAACTCTTGCTCTAGGAGCTGGCCAGGATTAGTGGGAGAGTGCATGTATACTGAATGGCACATCTGTGCCCTCATCTAAAAATCACTGAGACTGCAGAAAGATTCTCACTGGTTTTACTGGACTGTGAACCTGACCCCAGAGCATCCTACATCATCATTTGAAATTACCTCTGCATCCTTGCCAATAAACAGCTTTCTAGAAGGCTCCAAGACCAGATCAGTCACCACCCCAAATGACTGTCTGGATTAACACAGTACTTTAAGAAGAAAAACAGGCAAGAGACTCATTCTGGGTTAAGCTTTGCACAATATGTGGGACAATATGTTAAAAGACAATAGTAGAAGTTTTGCTGACTTCAGTACAGTGAGAATTTCATACTTGTTTATTCTATGGGAAGGACTACATTCAGCTAAAACAAACAGAGCATAATTAAAACATAAGACATCCCCAACTTTAAATCTCTTTGTAGCCTCAGGCCTTCTATCAATGCATATTCAGCAGAACAAGGCAGGAGAGCAAAACAGACTCATCTTTACCAGCCATATCAATTTAAGAAGAACACATAGAAAGTCCAACAGAATGTATTATACTTCAATAATAATAACAACAACAATAATAGTAATAGAATTTTTACTTTGTGAAAATTCCTGTAGCAGATGTTTCAAGCAAACATAGTTCTTAAAATGTTTGAAAAACAAATTTAGCTGAATACAATCAAACCCCATGCCATGGAGTACTGCAAAGCAGCTAGATACTTACCCATTTGGCTAGAGCTTCTTTGATAGTTGTTGCTTTTGCCTAAAAATGAAACAAATTGAAATGAATATTCATTGCAAATTTTTAGTTGGCTTGTTCACTGCAAACCTATCCTGCTTGTCTACCCCCTTCTACCACTTTCCTGTATTGTCTTCCCCCAGCTGACTCTAAGAAGCTGGAATCCCTCAGTGTCTGGTAATTTTATTTTCTGGGGTACTTGGTAGCATTTTCAGAAGCAATAAACTGGCTTCATGCAAGGACGTTACCTTCCTGATCTTACTCTCTGCCCCATCTGGAGCACAGGTTTGGGACACTGCTTGTTAGCTTTCATGGTGAAATTCAATTCAAAGATATAAGAGGTTACTGCACTGAAAAATGTGGTCTAATGCTCTTAAACCCCCACACTTTCTATTACTGTGCATTAGGAACTTCCTGTCTGAAAGCAAGTCTGTGAGTAGACAGAATGATACAGCCTCTTGAGATTCACTGAGGAAAATAAGGTACAACTTGCCAAAAATCAAGAGCAATCTGGACTGTTTATGTTTGTTTTTCTCCAACCGTTTTATGTCAAGTCACACCATGCGATGTGAAAACATGTATTACTCAGGAAAAATCTGAGAGCTGCTGTACAAGGCTTTTTAAGGATTGACCCACTGACCAACTTTCTGTTGGCACTAACTCCAACTTTTCTGCCTCACATCAGAGTCTTATCAAAACCACATGACGATATCCAAAACAGTAGTATATAGAGGAACTCTGATCTATCCTAAACATTAAACATATTCCAAGATGTCTGTTGGATTTAAAAGGTTTCAGAGACCAATCTTTCATGAAAACTGATCAACAGCCTCCTTTCTACAAAAACAGGAGGACTCTAGTTTGGGCATCTCTATTGCTCTTAAGCGTAGCACTACCACATGTGGATAGAAGCAGCCTTTCTGGTAATCAGATATCCAAAAAAGGACTGTAAAAGTTAAAACCAACAAACTAACTTCCACCCAAAATCTTACAGGCAATCACCTCGGTCACAGAGCTTTAGTGTTGGGTGCTTTACTTAAGACCCCTGGAAACTCTGGACCCAACGGTGAAAGACAACAGTTGAGGCAGCTGCATGTAAAAGAATGGCTACAGCCACTGAACACCCAGCAACAGTCCAAGGCCCAGCAACACCAAGGAGTCCGAGCATGCATCTCAGTATGCATAAATATATACCTTCATTTAGACATATATCACTGAGCATCCTCAGATGTTCCAGCTGCTTCCGCCCACTGATGGGCATGGTTTTAATCCTGTCTACACCACGTGGTAGCTACTCTAGGTCCCATTGTAGATGACCTGGCAAACTCCTGCCATGGGAGTATCTCCTCGGTGTCTGCTGCACATAAACACCCGTGTGACCTCCTCCTGTTGAGAAGATCACATTCCTAGTTCCCACTCCAACAGCTTCATGAAACCTGATTAACAGCTACCAGTGTGCCAGCAAAAACAGCTGGCTTCCAGTTAATCAGGCTTTTTGGACAGAAACTTCATTGCATTTTTCATAATTATGGTAGGCAATCGTTATGTCATTTGGGTACGTGTTCTCAGTCACTCATGTTGAAGACAGAACCGGATTTATACGACCAGTGCTGCCTTCTGTTTCAAACTCACATCTAAAACCAGACTGAACTTCAAAGTTAGTGATCTGTGTGAGCACAAGGAGCAGCTTCTTCCCTGACCTCTGCTGACTTGTTTCTCCCATTGTACTATCCGATTTGGTGGAAATATGAAAATCAGCATAGTGGGTTATCTGGAGAACACGTATCACAGATTTTGTCTTCTCTGAAGTGCACTTGAAATTTCTATAGATAAATCGTAGTATCTTCTGCCAAGGGAGGTTACTTAAGGAAACCCTCGCTCTGAGAAGCAAGTTTGCAGGGTTCCTCTACCTGCATATTGAACAATTTCCTACCAGTATTTAGACTAAAGAAAGTCACATTACTTAAAATATTCAAAATGCCAAGTGACCAATAGCTGAAATTGTCACCCTGAAGAGTCACCATCAACATGGCAGGAACAAGAAACATAGTACCTTAAGGGGAAAAAAACCCCATCCCCGTACACATAAAAGTCATAACAAAAGAAGTATTTTTCCCCCAAAAACATGGCTGTTGGACACAGAGTATTTACAAAATTTAGACCCCCAAGAAAAAGTAAAACAGTGACACTTTGCCTTCATTTGCAAACATTTATTTATATGTTAAATAGAGCAAATCAGAATTGCACAGCAACAGATACCAAGCTAATCGCTGTAGTAATCGCAGATGCTGCTGCCTTAAAACCACGTACTAACTCAGGTTTTTAGATGACGGCACTCCAGACTCCCCACCACTTTGATCTATCCCTGAAATCAGTAACAGGCCACACAGCCCCCCCACACCCCCGCCTCAGCCAACGCCCCGAGCACTGGGCTGCCTTCTGGCCAGCTTATACCCTGCCCAGGCTGCTCGGCGCCAGAGACCAGCTCGGGGGGAGCCCGCACCGCGAAGCGCTCGGTTCCGCACTGCCACAGCCGGCGCCCCGGGGGCCGCTCGGCGGCAGCCCTGAGGGGACGCCGCTCGCACAACCCCCGGCCCCTTGCGCCTCGCCTCGCCGCGCCAGCGGAGGGGA
>NW_010973132.1:140858-141076 GCF_000737465.1 Haliaeetus leucocephalus | reverse complement strand
CGCCGGGTCCCGGGGACGCCGCCGCTCAGCCTCTCCCCAAGCCCCCGGCCTCCCGAGCAGCCGCTGGGCCGGCCGCCACCCCTGCAGGCCCGGCGCCCTCCCCGGCACTGAAGGGACCCACCATTGCCGTTGCTACCGTTAACGCTCCGGTTGCTATGGCACGGCCGCCTCCCGCGCATGCGCGGCGCCACTGACACGTCGGGGGGGGGGGGGGGGGG
>NW_010973132.1:133078-140678 GCF_000737465.1 Haliaeetus leucocephalus | reverse complement strand
GCGGCGGCCGGCCGGAGTTCTGTCGGAGCCCGGGGGGTCTCGGAACCCCAAGGTTAGAGGCGCCTCCGGCCGCCCCCCCGGGTTTAGCTAGTGAAGCTAATCCAGCCCCCCCCCCGCAACAGCCTCCGTGAAACACCGTGGGAGTTTGGCCAGGCAAGGAACGCAAAACCCTATAAGTAACGTGGCCGTAACTAAGGCTCTCATCGGGCACTCGCTTTAATGTGTGCTTCGGGAAATAGCTACCTAACCTTCAGAGCGTCTGCGACGACTCTTAGGTCTCCAAGTAGCATTGTACATATACAAAACGCTAGTGCAAAAGTTGGCTGGCTTTCTACAGGCACTTCTGTGAATTATTTTGTCCAGGAATATACCTTGACCTCTTCACAAAAGGGTCTTTGCAGTAAAGTTTCATTCTTTTTATTTTTCCTCCTTTCTTTGTTTAAAAAATATTCAGCTTTCCAAACAAATGCACTATTTGGAAACAAAAACATAACATCAAATTCTTAAACAGGCTCGCTTTTTAATAAAGTGTTTTACTTCTCTTTCAAATTGCATATATCTGACAACATCTAACACTGAATTATTTTAAAAGGCGTGTGCTTTAGAAGTGAAGTCTGAGGACTTTAAAGGTACCTGGTTTTTGGTTAATTTACAACTTAACATTTAATTCCTGAACCTCCAGCTTGCCATCTTGCATGGCAATGGATAGGCTGAGGTAGGACTGCAGCGTGGAGACACAGGTATTGGAACTGGGCAGGTAACAAAACAGGGTTAGGGGAGGCGGCGCTGCTCTACCACAATTACGCAGACCCGACTACTGGAGATGGCGGTGACGAGGCAGACTGAACAAATGGAAACCTTCAGACAACCCTTTCCTCTATGGTTGCAACTTGGAGTGAGTTTGGAAAAAAGGCAGGGTTCTAAGCCCGGGTGACACCAATATGCGCACCACAGCAGGCTGTGGTCCTGGACTTCTGGGGCTGCCAGTTTTAGTGGAGGTTCAAGCACTAGCTGTAACTCTGCAAAAGCCTCTCCAGCCAGCAAGGGAGTTTAGAGAGACTAGGCGTGAGGACATTTCGCGTGGAGTGAGCAGGATGGAGTTTCTCTTGCAAGGAGTGGATGGATAAATTGTTCAATTGGCAGTGATAGCGTGTTGAGAACATGTGACTTCAATCAAATTATAAGGAGTAGTAAGAGTTGCAGAAAGCTAATGAGACCTGAGCAGCAGCATAATGACAGTTAACTGGAGAGAAAAGATCCCTGAGAGCAAAGCAAGACTCAGTACCATAAATGAAGGTTTTGTATTTTTCTGGGCAGCTCTCAAACTGGTCTGACAAAATGACCTTGGAAGGAGAAATTGTACTGATAGAGGCCAGTGTTAAACAGGCCTTCAGCACTGGCACCATTCCAGCAAGACCCTCTCAAGAGATCAACTCATTTGGGAAGAAGTTGTTCCTTTCTACCTGAGTGGTGGGGAAAAATAAGGCACTAGCCAAAAATTAATTAGGACGCAAAACCCCAATCATCTCAGGCAGTCATGGAAAAGATATCCTAGATCTGGGGTTGGGTTGGTTTTGGTTTTTTGTTTTGTTTTGTTTCCTTTTTAATTTTTTTTTTTAAGTATTATGATTCTAAGTTAATCATCACCATAAGGTGACAGCTTTTTACAGTCAGTCTTAATCTTCTACTGGCTAGGTTTTCTGTCTCTCAACTCCACTTCCTCCCTAAGAACAGCTATCAGCATCTGTTGACATCATTACTGAAGAGTTCCACAAGTAATTAGTCCCTAACTTATTGGCAGGAGTTATTAGTTTTAAAACAAGCAACAAAGAGAGAAGTAAGACTTCCATGTATCCTCACTGCTTTTAACCATGCTTTAACCTACCCAACAGAATTTTAATACCCTGAGCGTCAAATGCCAATCGAAGACATTATAGGAACAGATGGATGATTACATCCCTAATACAAGACAGTGCTAGTGCTGCCATTCTCCCTGGATGACAGGAAAAGTACTCTTCATCTTCCCACTCTGCAGTTAGTTTTTATTGGAAAGAAACAGACTGTCACCAGAAGACCATTACCTAAGGTCAAGGTATATGAGCCTCATTACAAATAGGTATCACCGGCTTCATGTACATAGAAAACATTTCCAAAGTGTACATGGCTGTAAATGTGAGAGTTCTGGGCTAAGGTAACTTAAGACCCACAGCCAGAATAATTTATCATTTTGATGTCAAAATTTATCATCTATGGGTTGCCATCATTCCCCAGGTACGATCCAGTCTGTCATTGCTGAGGGTGCAGGCTAGCTGTTAAATTCTCCGAGTCACAAATACTGCAAGCAAGAAAGTTACCTACTACTCTCTTCAGATACTTGTCACTTGATATCATGACCAATTCAGGCTGTCAAATTTGTACTACAATGCAGCCTACTTACCATTGTTTCACTTCTCCTCTGTGTACCTAGTTAACATAACTTAGGCTAGTTCAAACAAATCCCTTTCTTTTTGGATTTATACTTGTAGCTAAGTAGTCATTTGGTTATTTCATATTTCAAAGCTTTTCTCAGCCAGTCCCTCCAATTCACCTGTCATTTTGGTGGCTCAAGCTCACTCCTCTGCAGTTCTGCAACAGCTTGCAGGTGCTTAAGTGTTCATCCCAAATGCAAGTGCAGAAACTCCTGAATCTTTCCCCAGGAGTGTTCCTGTGCATGGGCATGTGCTTTGCTCTCTCCGCCCCCCAGAACAGGCACCCCCAGAACACGATCCATAGCTACCTGACAAAATGGAGTAGAAGGAGGATCAATTCGGTGACCTGCTCCTGGATAACTCAGGAGTTCAAAGTTTTCTTTCCCGTGCTGGCGTAGACGCCCGATTGCCAGCTCAGCATATAAGGAGCTCTTCCACATACGATCATCTTCCCCTACCACTAAGAGAAAGTGACCCTCTGCTTTTTCAATGGGGATCGTGCAAGGAGAATTAGCAGGATTCGTTGGGTCATCCAGAGCTTCAAAAATGTCAAATACACCAGCGTCAGAAACACTGACCTTATTCATATCAAAACGCAGCCCAGGCAGAGTCATCTCACCATAATGGAGGTCTGCAACTGTGTTTGAACTACAGCCAGAGATACAGACAGCAGCCACTACTTCTGGCAGGAAGGTGATCATGGAGAGTGCTAATTCTGCCCCTTTCCCAGTCCCAATCACTCCAACTCCTGGTCCCTTCACCTTCAGATAAGATAGGGGGTGGGGAAGAGAGGAAGAAAGGAATAAAGGAAGTACACATTATAATGGGATTAGCCATTAAATGCCTTTGGAGTTGTGTTACTAAAAAAAAAAAGGTTAGGTTAGGTTAATTATTGATGTGATCTGTTGGAATGCTACAGTCTGGACCCAGGCTCCTCCTGTTTAGTGTCTTATTTTCAGAGACAACAAGAGCCGTCAAACCCCAGAAAGTAACACGGACAGACACAAGAAGTACCATGACTTGGACCTCACCTAGTCCCTATGGCATATTTTGATGCAAATATTTTCTCTTTTTCCCAAAACAGGTAGCAGGAAATTCAAGCACAGTCTATTGCGATATATGCCTCAGGCAAATAAAGTAACCTCACAACTGACGTTTGAAGGATTAATAAATAGTATTTAGCCTTGTCCTTTTCTAGCCTGGAAAGTAAAGCTGAAAGCAACATCCCAAGTCATCAAATCCCTTCCTTTGTTGACTATTGAGCAGTTTTGTATCATCCTTTCTTAAACTAATTGATTTCATTTTTAAAAACCCCATCTTTATCACCACTGCTCCTGTTTGGATGATATTGTAGCACTTCACTGTTCTAATGATTAGGCATCTTCTAGTTTCCAGCATGAATTTATTTAACAGACAGCTTGTGCTGGAAGAAATTCACTCTCTGCAGTCATATGCACTGCCACCTATGCAGGACCCACACTTTTTCCATTATTGGCCCTAAACCTGCCCAGCAGAAACTGATACTCCAAAAAAATCACTGCCACCACTTGGCCATGACTGCTGAATCCTCCTTTGTCCTGAGAGATCTCTCATTACACTCACCTTCGGGTGACGCCGTAGGAATCTAGCGGCCTCCTCAAAGTACTCGAGTTTGATTTCTTTCATGACCTTAGGCAGATCTTCAAAATCAAAATATGGCAGAGAAAGAGCAGCAAAACCACGGGTAGCCAGGAGACTGGATCTAAATTCGATCAAACCTCCTTCATCACCGTACATGTCAATCACTCCTGGAAAGGGGCCATCTCCTATATTAAAAAGAAGAGGTACAGAGGACAACTTATCAAACAGGACACTAAAAACTATCTGGTGAAGAGCGACCAACAAAATATAGAAGGCTTAAGACATTTTCTATTAATACTCATTACTTTTCCATTTGCACAGCAGAGATTAGAGAACCAGTGCTATAGCCCACTTTAGCTATTTCAAACTAAGAATAGGTCCTTACCTTCCTGTAAAAATGTGAACAGTTAAACTTGCTTCTTTAAAAAAAAAAAAGTTCTAAATGTATTTCTCAATGGTCTTAACCTCCCACCCTCACAACAATCGTATTCTAAATCAGCTATTTTCCCACAAAGAAGTCAGACCTTAATTAGCAAAGTGCACGCTCGTTACTAATGAGGCAACAGCACCGAGCCCTGGAAGTAAATTCTACAAAACTTACACAAACTCTGGAAAAAGGTACATTGAGCAAAGCGCAGCAGAGAGACACCCATTGCTAGATGAAATCAACTGAACTTACCAGCTCTATCTCAACATTAGCACTGTAACACTTGGCAGCAGAACTGCTGCTGCAGATGTGAGGAGACAGCGGGTAAAACTGAGAGCTATGTGGGTGCAGTTAGGTGTGCATGACTGATGCATAGATAAACATGCATATACATGTATACAGTCAGTCCCACAGAACTACAGAAATAATCAGAACCACAATTTTAAACGAGCATGCTTTTGCAGCCAAGATCGTGTTTTGATATTATTGTACGCCACACCAGGAGATGTTAGGTTAAAGCGCTAAGGATACTACTACCTCTTGGAACTGTAAAGACCCCAGGCAGGCAATTTCTTTTTTTACTTTTTTGTTTTTCCTGGCCACCAGATGTCACCACTGATGCACTCGGATCCAGCTGGCTACAACCACCTCAGCGGAAAAAGTACCTGCTTGTGCAAGAGTGCATTAATTCTCTGACATTACCTATGTGCAATAAAGAAAAGACCTCTGGCATTTCAAGGTGCTTGAAAAAAGGAAGTTTTGGACAAGGCATGCTACATGGTGGAAACGTCCTAACTTAAAGCAAGTCAGAAAAGGACTGAAACATGCTCTGGGGTTTTCTTTAAGTTCTGAAATATTTCTCAGAAGTTCAATATTCTACTTGAGAGAAAATTGGTCTGGATAAATTTATCATAATGCCACGATCAACAGTAACCTTTAGTTAACAACAGTCAGCCTAGGTGGCTAGAAAAAGAAGTATTCATTGGTCACCCCTAACTGGAAAGCTTTCTACCAAGAACATGCGATCAGAACACAGTAAAGCAATAATGTGTTTCTCTCTCATGAAGACAGCCTTTAACATACACAAGGATCCTGGACTGCCTTCCTGAGTGCCTACACATGCCCACGTATACAGTTTCTGCATAGCTCACTAAAAACCAGGATAAAAGGAGCTAGACAACTTTACTACTGCTTAAAAACAAACAAAACCCCACACCTGTTACTCTTATGCCTGAATTGAGAAATCAGTTTCATATTAAAACTACAGCATAAGCCCACTCACGTCATCTCACTTTTACTAAAAACGGTTCATGTTTAAGAGTCCTATCTTAATAGTATTAACATTTTTCCATCCCTGGAGCAAAGAAAGGTATGGTAGCAATGCTGTAACTGGATCCTCCATCAAGAAGGATGCCAGTATAATTTAAGCAATGATTCCAGACTTTTCCACACTATTACAACACCAGACTTTCTAAAGGGAAAAATGCAGTTCTATCTTGCAGATCTCTGGATTCCCACTGAGCTCAGCAGAAATCCAGCTCATCCGCTAACACAGGATATATCAAAACAACCACATCTCAGTGATGGAAAATCCAGAATGCTGACTAAATATTTCATCCAAAATTCAAAGTTCAATCTCTGTTGTTTTCTTCTTCAGTGGACTTTGGATCCGTATCTAAATGGATAAAGAGATTATCGGTTTGGAAATCATTCACTGAAAATACTTAAATCCCTAATAACTTGTAGTGGTACTTGGGGGATTTGCTGAACCAAGTCGCTACAAATTAGAGGTAATATGGAGGGCAGTTCTAGTAGCCCAACAGTCAGGGAAATACAAGAAGTTTAAATCATGGCTCAAGTGTACAAACACCATCATCGTTGTAAGGTTTCATTTTCCAACACCACCAGCAGTCCATCAGAGTATCACACCTCATAAAGCACAAGTATCCCACAAGCAGAACAGGTAGAACTTGCTCAGAAATCTGTTTTGCCTTTATGCCACAGAACAACAGAAGTAACTCAACTATTAACTTAGCTTTGGCTCTGGTGTAGCAGAGGTAGAATACCTATTTTCTAGAATCTCTTCTGCTGCTCTGCTTACTTGCATGTGTTTCACAGGGAAGAAAAACACCTTTTTGATTCAATTCTACTCAGGGTAAAATCCTTGGGGGGGTTTAGCACAGGCTCACATGATGAAGCCTTTCAGCTTTTCTGAACATTACAGATTCTGGCAGTCCAGAGCAAACATCAAACCTACTGAAAAATGGTAGACTGAGAGCAGCAACATGGTAAACACCACAGCCCCTCTTCTCACTTAGCTTCTGCCTGTCTCACAAGAGCCACCTGCCCGTGCCTGCCCTGCCCGGTAAGGACCGGGCAGTGTGGCCACACACAAGCAGGGCCATGTCCCAACAAGCCTTTGGGAGTGCCTCCCTAAGATTTCAAGGAAAAAAACACCGGCCACCTGTCTGCAGGGTGGCGTTCAGAGCTATTAGGGACTATGGATGTCCCGGGTGCTGTCCTTGATATGTTTTTCTTTTAAAAGGGACTTTCCTTGCTCTGGACAGAGAAGCCGAAGGGTCCCGCCGGGCCCAGGGCAAAGGTCTCCGGCCGGGGCACTCACCCGGCGGCAGGAAGAGGGAGCCCCTTACGCCTCCCTCCTTCAGCCGGATCCTCCGCACGCCGGGGGCCGTGAACCACCTCTCCACCTCGGCCTTGGCCACCACCGTCCCGGGGATGGCGCCGGGCAGGCTGTGGCCCTGGTGGACCAACATCTCCACCTTCATCGGGGTGCCGGTGCTGCGCGGAACGAGCCGCTGGTACGGCCTCTCCATGCCGGCGGGGGCGAGGCTCCAGAAGAGCCCCATGGGCTCCACGCCGGTGTAGTCCCCGCCGTGCGAGGCGTCCGTGCCCAGGTGCAGCTCGCCGCGGCTGTCCGCCCGGTAGTGCGCGCACGACTGGAAGAGGCAGCCGCGCTCGTCGGCCGCCACCGCCCGCAGGGTCACCGCCTGCCCCGGGCCCAGCCCCGCCACCCGCGTCTCCACCCGCTCGTCCGCCAGGCCGGCGGCGGGGGACACGGCCACGC
>NW_010973132.1:126732-133068 GCF_000737465.1 Haliaeetus leucocephalus | reverse complement strand
GAGGGGGGGCGGCGGCGGGGCGCGGCACAGGACCCTGGCCGGGGCCGAGGCGGCGGCGACCGCTCTCCACATGACGGCGGCAGCTGAGGCAGAGCCGCCGCGCTCAACGGCAATAACGGCGGCGCGGCCGCCGCCCCCTCCAGGCAGCCTCAATCGAGAGCAGAGCTCCCATCCCCCCTCCCCCAAGCGGCGCGTTGTTCCAGCGGGGCGGGAAAGGCCGCCTCCCTCGGGGCCGTTCCCGCCGCTGCGCCGCCTCGCGCTTCCCCCGCCTCCCCCCCCTCAGCCTTCCCCCGCACCATCAAACCCTCTGGGGAAGGGAGGCGTTGGCAGAGGTTAACGTTTCATTTTAATCCGTTACAAAACACGGAAACCGCGTAAAGACACCTACAGAATTCACACAGAACGCAAACAGCAGCTTGGGTACATCCACTCAGCTTGGGTTTGTAAGGCACTAACGTGTTAAAAACTTATTTCTGGACGACAGCGCAAGCCCCCACAGTGCCCCGTGAGCAATATTCGGTGCGTTTTCTTTCAAACTCGTACCCGGGCACCAAACATTCCTGAGAGAGTGCCCCGCAGCCCCCCGCTCCTCAGAGAGAACCGGCAAGGAAGCCCGGCGGCCTGCAGGGCCTAGCGGGAGAGAGACCAGTGTCCACCACAGCAACACCATGGCCTCACCGCCCCTTCCAGCCTGCCTCCCCACTCACGACAATGGCAGCTCCTGCAAAGCTGCCCGCCTAGCACTCGGTGGTAACGCAAAGTTGCCTCGAGGAGCTGTCATGCCAGCTTCGCAGCCTTGCTATTTTCACCAGCGCTTACAAGCAGGCTGCTGTGGAGGCATTAAGGGAATGTACAGGCAGGGAGAAACTGCCATCCAAGAGTGGTGTGGACCTACACAGGGATATCCAGCCCTGCTGAGGAGATGCCCACGAGCAGTTCCAGGCATGACTACCAACGGGTCCAATTCTGTTGTTTCTTCATGCTTGTGAACTTCCCCAAACCATACAAATGTCTCATTTCTATTGCATGTGCCCAGAATGTCACGTTAGGCTACGGGCTGTTGTTGTCTATAAATGGGAGATGTGTTATCTGAGGATCCAGGCACAGTATTGCTGCTTTTGGCAAGTGAAACATTAGATATTAAGTGTTAAGGCAGATGTATTTCAGCGATGTGGGAGAAGAAGAAAGAGCAAGGAAGGAGAGGGAAGTGCACAGAGTAAACAGAAACATCACCAGAGGCAGGAAGAGAGAACAGCTGCTTCCTGAAAAACTAGAGCACAAAGCTGGCTCTGGTAAGGGCAATAGCGTACAACATGTTTCCTCTGAGAAAGCCACGGCAAATTTTCATCCCAGTTCTCAGCTTGGATGAGTTACCTTCCACTTAAATTCACATTCAAAGCAGACCCAGCCTTACCACCATCATTTTTCCACAGCTTGTAATCCCATACTACACATATTGGGAGGCCAAGACCTCTAACCGAGGTTAGAGGAGTGTGTTAAAAGGAAGCAGCTCTCATGCTCTTGCCCACTACCACCCTCCAAGAAACCCAGTAGCTAATTCCCTGATGTTCTTTGTTCTCATTCAGAGCCATTTAACAAAACAAACTTGAAACACCAACATCTTCATCTGTAAAGTAACCTAACTCACATCACATCTTATTGGATATTCCAGATGGCTTGCCCGAGAGGTGTTTGCGGAAGAAAGCTAGGATCTGCTGCCAAGCATCTATCTGTGCCTCGCAGTGTGCCTTGGGCTCCCCTCCCCACGCCACAGGCATGCCAACTAGCAGGTGCATTGAGGCTGCACACATTGGGAAAAAGGGGGGTTCAATGTAGTGCCCTGCTCGAGGATAACAGACTATCTCAGGCTTTTCCTTCCCATGATCTTGCAAACGTTTGCTCCCCTCAACTGCAAAGAATTCGCTTTTCCAGTTGCGATCATCCTGGCCAACAATGAACAAGAAGCGACACTCGGCCTTCTCCAAAGGGATAAGGCTTTGGCGGTCAGGCCCTTCTAGCGGGTTGCTCAGTACATCCAAAATATCAGCAATCCCAGACTTGTTGACCTTGATGCGTTTTGCACTGAAACTAAGGGGTGGAATGGTGATGTCCTTGTAGCGAAGCACTGCACCCACGTTTGCCACTGAGCCGTTGATAAGGGCGGTGGCCGTGATGCCCTTTAGGAAGGAGGCCATGGAGAGGCACAGGTCACCCCCCTTCGAGATTCCAAGCAACCCAATCCCTGGACCTTTAACCTGGAGGGGAGAGAAGAGAAACCACAAGCAATGAACCACAGCACGCCACTTCTTTAAAATGATGCCATGTTCGCAGCAGTGTCTGTCCTGAATCTGGACCCCAGGTATAGGCATCCAAGGTCCTATGTGCAGGGCCCATGTCTGAGGGAGCCTGGGGCACTGTTCTGTGCTTGATTTATGATCATAAACCCTGCTGAGACTGCAGCATCATCCTAACAAAGCTACAAGGCTCGGTGCCGAAGCATACGCAGAGGGTACAGCGGTGCTTGCAAAAAGCATGCAGACATGCAGCCCCAGATTCCCTTTGCGTATAAGGCAGTTCAGGGAAGAAGAGGGAAGGGGCAGCGGAGGCCTCTTCTACAAATGCTTTCTTTCAGTGCAAAATGCTCAAACTCAGCAATGACTACGATACTGTCATCAGTTATGATAACTTATTTCTTATATTCAACCACTGTCTCTGATTCCCCTATTAAGAAGCTAACATGGGGTAGCAGACACCACATCAGCTGCTATCCTGTTTCTCTAGTATGCTTAGTGTCTAACTCACAGTGAAAAGGAAGTGTTCTGAGGTAGCTTACTCATTAAAATGTATCTTAAAAAAATAACCCATTAAAACCATTTTTCTAAGCAAATTGTACAGTCCTCTGGAGTCAGTCTAGAATAGGTTACCTTCATTTTCTCTTACACAGGCAAATTAACTAGAATAGGAAAGCTAAATGATCTTACAGGGTGCTGAAATCCTCTAAGGATATTGGAAGAAGGTTAGCTAATATCACAACTGCTCCAATATCCAAAGACACTCAGGGTAAAAAGGCTCTGAGACAGCATCAAAATTTAATTTTAATACCTTTTGTACCTTATCACCAGTGTAATAGGCTCCAAACCCACTGACTTTGAAGCATGGAAAGGGGGAAATTAGAAAATATGGCTGAAACTTTGCAACGTGTTAAAAACATGGGAAGGGTATCAGTGGAGGTGTAATGGGAGGCTACGGTACTGCTCTCAGGGGAAAAAAAAGGGGGGGGGGAATTGTCAGAGTTTTTTGGGCAGAGAGGTGGCATGAGCAGTTAGGGTTAGGGCGACTGAAAAGCAAACAAGACCTTTAACAACTACTCAACTTTCTGAAGTTGAGGAAGGTATTTATTTTGAGTTCTCCAGAGAAACCAAGTGTTGCCTTGTGCAATTCTAGTTGTCATGCACAGCTACTTGGAAGGAGATGCAGAACTTAGCAGGGTTCTCTTCCAAGAGGTGTCAATTTAGAAGGATCCCCAAGTTCACAACTAGCTACTAAAACCCACACTCACCAAATACCAACATTTGGAGTGATTTTAAGAGCTTATACAATAGACAGCAACAAATGTGTACTGGTGGACTCCCTTAAGACCTGGATCACAGAAAGTCATCATGTGCTCTGCAGCTGAAAAGGGCATTTAGTTCTGAAGGACATTCTACAGAGCATAAACCTAAAAGCCCCGCTGGAAGTCAAATAAGCCTCCAGGCAACTAGTACCCTAGTTATGACACTGGGTTGAATGGAGCAGAAATTATCAGTATGTGACCTATGTGTCACTGTGTCACCTGGCCAGTTCAAAAGGAAGAACTGGAATAATCTGCCAAAGAACCATTGTAATGGGAGCTAAAGATATAAACCAAATTAATTACAGCCAACTTGAACGGAGATGCTATTTTAAGTACAGCAGCTCTGGCCCATCTGCAGTCTGGCAGGACCTGACTAATTAGAGTTTCCTGTAGTGAGAGAGTGTCAATGAACAAACCAACCTGGGTGTGTTGTAACATATAGTTTACGGCTTCTTCAAAATATTCCAGGTGGAATTCCTTCATGTCTTTGGGGAGGTCTTCATAGCCGTAGAAAGCCAGAGCCAGCACAGCAAAGCCATGGTTGGCCAGCAGGCATGCCCTGTATTCAGGGAGTCCTCCTCCAGTTCCATACAAGTCAATAATTCCTGGAAAGGGGCCACTTCCTGCAAGAGACCACATAATAGGACACATTAACCTGCAATTTTTAATCTGTATTCCAAATTCATAGGCCTGGGAATACGTCTTTTTAAAAAAGAGAAAAACATAGAGCAGCAGAATGATACTAAGGGTCCTAAATTGCTGTGCCAGTTTTCAGTAAATGGCTACATTGCTTCAAGATCAAACAAGACAGCACAAAATAGCAGGCCTCCTTATGTTTTAGATAACATCAGGGAACACATGGCTGGAAGGGAAGGAATCCCTTGACAGTCACAAATAGTTCTCTCCATCATGTAAATTCACTGCAAAGGTATCAAGCTCTGCTTCAAAAATAACCACGAGGCTTCTCCCTAGTGCATTTCTCAGAAGACCGATCCAAAAAATCTCATCTTCTGATGGTTCCAGCTTCTCAGTTTCAGTGTAAATGTACTACTGCCATTTATTCTTGGACAAAGAGAAGAAAACATTTGTAACCAGCCTTGCTAACCTGGTGAGGGAAGCTTTACATTAGGTTCATCATGAGACAGGGACTGAAGTCCAGAGCCTAGAGGGATTGCTGCAAAATGATAACAAAGTATGGAAAGGAGGAGGCCAAGAGGGAGACTCCTACTGCTGCTCAGAAGAGAGGGTAAGGCTTCCCTCAGGTGTTTGCAGGCTAACACACAAAACTTGGGCAACAAACAAGAAAAACTGGAAATTCACCTCCACCCACAGGGCTACAGCGCAGTCAGGGACGTTGGCTGGGACAGCATGTATGATTTTGGCACTATCACGAAAGAGTTACTGGGGACAGGCAGGGAAGAAGGGGCAGAGGGGAAGGCATGTGCTACAAGGAGCCCCCTGAGTACATGGGGTTCTAGGCACATGCTTGCTGAAAGCCTCTGGGTCACAGGCAGAAGGGAGGGTGGGATGGGGGCAGGGGGTTGCTGCTAGAGACTACCCAACCAAGAGGAGGCAAGAGATGAAGCATCCCATAGACAACTAGCAGAACTCTGGACAGCTGCTGGGAGGACAATACAGTGTTTCTAAGGCAATCTGAAAACCTCACAGACCCTCTCGATCATTTTCTGAGAAAAATACCGTAAGGGCAAACTTGTCTAACGCTTACTTGATCTTCTGCTCACAAACAGAGAAGAACCAGAGAAAAACACGGCAGCAAAAGGCAGCTTGGGCTGCAGCAACTATGAAATGATTGAGTTGAGGATCTGGGGAAAGGCTGGGAAGGGAAGCAGCAGGCTCAGGACTCTAGACTTTTGAACAGCAACCTTCAACTAAGTCAGAGGACTACTAGCTGAATTCCCTGGAAAACAGACAGGTAGAGGAAAGGTACCTTGAAGACTAACTGACACCACCTCCCACAGCATTTGGAAATAAAAAGGGTACTGTGATCAATGCCTTCATGTCCAATATGAGTTGATAAAACAAACTCATGTTTGTTTTAACACACGTAGCTGTGCTACGTGAGGAGCGTGGCCAGCGGATCAAGGCCGCTTGGGCTGACCAGGCCACTCCTTGAAGAGCGCCCAGTGCCAGCTGGCGAGGTCCAGCTCCGCCTTGGCCTCTGCCTGGTACCGTGCTCAATGGGAGTACGGAGGGGGTCTGGCTCCGGGCCTGGGAGCACAGGGCCGAAAGCCGAGGCAGCACCCGCGAGGGAAGGAGCCCGGTATGGCCGGTACTCACCGGGCGGCAGGAAAAGCGTCGCACGGATCTTCCCCTCTCGCACGGGGACTCTCCGGACCCCGTCCCGCAGGAACACCCGCTCGTGCTGCGCCTGTGCCAGGAGCTGCCCGGGGGGGTCCCCGTGGCCCTCAAACACCTCCAGCTGCAGGAGGAGAGGGGTCCGCACGTCCCGCTTCACCAGCCGCCAGAAAGGCTTCTGGGGCTGCAAAGCCCAGAGCAGCCCCATGGGCTCCAGGCCGGAGAAGCTGCCTCCCGGCAGCGCGGGGCAGCGGTCGAGGTCCAGCTCCCCGTCGTCCCCCGCTCGGTAGCGGGCGCAGGCCCGGAAGAGCTCGCCGGTCTCGTCCTGCAAGGACGTCCGCAGCGTGACCTGCTGCCGCGGGCCGAGGCCCTGCACGGCGATGGCCAGCGGCTCATCGAAGGGGGTG
>NW_010973132.1:122225-126722 GCF_000737465.1 Haliaeetus leucocephalus | reverse complement strand
GGGGCTGGGCCAGGGCAGCCGCTGCTGCCAGCCGCGGGAGACCGCCCGGCGCAGGGAGCGGGCTGTCGCCTGGGACATGACCTCGAGTCCCGTCCACCGCTGGAGGCGGATCCCGGGACGGGTCCCCGCGCGACCGGCTCCGAACTGCGCTCGCCCCGGCGGGGAGGAGCGGAACGGCAGCTCCCTCGCCCCGCCTGCCTGCCTGCCCCCTCCCCTGCCTTCCCTCCCTCCCCTCCCCGGCTGCCCGGGCCTTCTCGGCCAAGGCCCGTCTCGGCCCCGGGGAGCTGCTCCTCGGTGTGTCGTCGTCCCCCCCCCGAGCTCCCCAGGGCCGGGCGGCAGCTGCGGGCGGAGGGGTTGGCGAGCCGCCGAGCGGAGTCGCGGTCGGGATTCGCTGTCGGGACAGGGAAGGGCCTGTGTGCGACCAACCGCACAGAGGTGGGGCAGGCCGGGCGGCGCAGGGGCTCCCGCCCGCCAGCAGAGACCCTGGGCCGGGCCGTACCCGTTCCGTTCTTGGTCCCATTTTCGCCCCGTAATTCCGAAGCAAGAAGGGTACCGCGTTCTTCTGAAGGAAGATTGTGCTGACTATAAATCAAGCAGAAGAGCTTGCAGGATGACCAAGGCATCCTGGTTAAAAAGAAGAGGCCCCCAGTCAGAGCACACACTGCTGAAGGGGAGACGAACCCAAGGCACAGAAGACGAACACCTCATCCAGCAAGAAGAGCTGGTTCCCAGCAGTCTGACCGGTAGTTCCTTGCTAGCCATTGTCCATAAAAGAAGGGTAATCACAGTTTTTTACCTTGCCTTGGGTTGCAAATTGAAAAGTATTGATCCTTAAGAAATATGGAGATCTTCAGGACTGGAGGACATTAGAGAAGGGTGAAGTATTGCTATTGCAAGTGTATTTGTAGCATTATTATGCATTGCATATTCCATTATTATTATTATTATTATTATTATTAATTCAAACGTGCACGGAAAATGCATTCCTATTTTTACATAGGGAACAAAGCATGAAGCAGATAAATTGCTTTCTTATTCTGAAACTGAGAGATCAGTTTGTCGCTAGGTCTGAAATCCTCCAGCATATTTAGGCATCTCACCATTTTTCTCAGTGGAAGTCAGCGTAGTGATCCTGAAGGGAAGACCATTGTACACCAAGCAGTTAGTGACCCACAACAGAGTTAACCTGAGCACGCCCAGGCCTGCGCTGTGCCGCGCTGCATGTATGGTGTGGCTTTCGGGTCTGGGCTGTGCTGCACAGATCCCCTGGCCGCAGGAGAAATTGAGCCAGCTCTTTCTTACAGAGGAACCTGCAGGCAGCTCCCACCCAGTACCTGTGATTATGCCACCTGCATGGCCTTGCCTTTATCGAACAGTGCAGCAAGACATTCTCATACGAACGTTGTTTCTATTTGACTGTAGACATGATAAATAGAGCTGTTTCCTTATATAAAAATCTTACGATACCTTGAAAGACCAGAAGGGGAGAATCTCTGCTATGGACCATGTCAGCATGGCATGCTGCATGTGGGTCAGAGTCCTGTTACATGCTACACTGCTCAAGGTTCCCAGCATCTAAAGGGATGTAAGATTATCTATGCTATTCTTTTCTTTGAGTGTTAGCTCTAATAAATAGCATTTTTAATGACACCTTATAGAATGCGAATGCCTTTCTGACTGGGATCATAATGGACCAGCACCTCCTAGTGCAAAACATTGGCACAGTCGGTAGGTCTCAGTGAGAAATGCCTTTCTGGATAAAGAACAAAGAAGAAAAGAAACTCTGTGCCTGGCTGGCCCTGCACAAATCCGTGAGGGGTATTTGCAAAGTGTTTAGCCCAGGCAGTTTCCCCAGTGGATTTAGAAACTGAGGAGGAATTATCAGAATGCCCCAGCCCAGCTGAAGTACTATGCTGTCTTAGAAAACAGAGGCCAGGGAAAGGAAAAGCTAAGAATTTGTGCCACCTTTGGTTGTTATTAACGTGCTTGAAACAGCCATTGGGGTGCTTACAGCCAATGCAGAAAGAGCTGCATGAGCTACTGGTGCAGCTCTGCACCACTGCCCCCAAGCAGCAAGCTGCAGTTCAGGCACCTGCCGTACAGCTGCCCACGGTGCAAGCATCTGGTGCAGCCACCTCCTCTGCAAGTGCCCGCAGCGCAGGCAGCCATGGTGCAGGTGCCTGTGGTCGCAAGGGGGGCACACGGAGCAGCCCAGGAAGGGCACCAGCGAGGCACGAGCTATTTGCCAGGGGGATGAATCCTGGGACGAGGTCCCCTGATCATCTGGTGAGGACGAGCAGACAGAGGGGTCAAGATGATGAGTTCAGCAACAGCGCTTCTGCCCAGCCACTAGTGATTCATAAAGCAAAGGGGCCCCCAGGGGCACCTCAGCATGCTCCTGTGGTGTGCGATTTTACACAGCTCCAGTTTCAAGATTTAGCAACAGCATACAGGCAAAAGAGGGCAGAAAGGCTGGCACACTGGCTGTTGCAAGTATGGGACTTCGGAGGAGATAGCACACACTTAAATCCTAAACAATTAGAGCATGTGAGTGCCATCTCACAACTCTGATAACCCAGCAGCTCAGAGGAACGCAGGGTAATACAGCCCACTCCTTGTGGGTATGGCTTCAGGAGGCTTTAAAGACAGAATATCCCTCACCTGCTGACTGCGACAATAAAACACCGTTGTGGAAAAGTATATCTGAGGCTTGTCAGTATTTACAGGAACTGGCCACACAGCCAGGTGTGTATTCATTTAACTTGTTAGGTCTCGGTATGAAAATTTTCTCACCCAGCCTGAAAACCCCCATATTAGTGGGTGCCCCATTTGCCTTGAAAGGACCAGCAATTTCCTTGCTAGGTGCTGCTGCAGAAAAACCAGCGGGGAAGGTTATTCTATCACTAAGACAGCTCTCAATTATCAGACTGAAAAAGAAGAGACAGAGCCTGAAGCATTTCAAATAAGAGTTTGCATGAGAACATCTTGCTGCACTGTTCGATAAGGGCAGGGCCATGCAGGTGGTATAATCACTGGCACCGAGTGGGAGCTGCCTGTAGGCTCCACTTTTCAGAAGAGTTGGCCAAGTTTTTCCTGTGGCCAAGGGATCTCTGCAGCACAGCACAGGCCTGAAGGCTATGCTGTATGTGCAGCACAGCACAGGCACACAGAATGGTGACCATCACCAAATTTGCCTGTGAGTAATGAAAGTACTTCCCGCAGTAAGACAGGCTGCTTTCAAAGACTGTGTAAACACAGACGATTTACAGACTGCAAAAAAGTTCACTAGCTTCCAGAAGTTACCTAGGGTGTAGTAATATGGCTGGCGAAAGGAAAAAAAAAAAATTAAGCACTTCCCTTCTGCAGTCACTCAGCCATGCAGAATCGCTCCTAGAGCGGATACCCGTTTTAATCAACATTTGATTTCTCTACCCACACCAAAGCCCTTCTGCCCCCAGATGAGATACTGTGATCCAGACTGCTGATTTACACCTAGCACGTGTAAGGCAAGAACAAGACAGATCACTTTGAAAACAAATGTATGTTTATTTTGTTAAAAAATATGAGTTACACTTGCACCAGAGGCTTCTTTGTAGTCAGAATGCCTTTCTCAAACAGGAGCGTGGCTAGAGAAATCTTGTCCTCCAAGGTTTCACATGGAAGGGTCTCCACACGGACGTGGTTTGGATAGGAGGACAGGAGAAATTCAATACTGTCTGTATACTCAGGATCTATCTCAAGGAACTTGGGTTCCTCCTTGTGATACACCCTTGAATTCTCTGTCGTGTAATACAGCATCACACCTGCTTCTTCATTACACAATCTAATGATGCCATGGCGGAGAAGACGTACTTCTGTGTCTTTTGTTATCTGTATATCGACATCGCAGGGTCCTCCATCTTGCCAGCGGGCCGGGAAGCCGTACACACTCTGCACCTTTTCACTTTGTGTAAGCACCGGGGGAAGGCAGTCGTGAAGAAATGACTTGGCTCTCTGATCCACAGCAGCATCAATGGGTGCGTAGTCAACGAGTTTCTTTATCAGGCTCTGGACCTTCTCCATGAAGGCTGTTCGGCGAGCGTCGACTGCATCCGAATTGGCGACCCCCATGTACCTCAGGTAGTCCATAGGAAGCCCTTGCCGGTACTCCACGTCCTCCTCCAGGGCCATCTGCAGAGCAGCCGGGAGGAGCTTCTCCAGGAGGGCCCCCCAGGAGTTCCTCTGGTAGGAAGACACAGTGATGTGGAGCGAGTGCGCATCAGGGAGACAGTCGCCCTGGTGGATAAAGCCACGGGGGAAGTACAGCAGGTCCCCGGCCTCCAGCACTGTCTCCAGCACGGGCTCGCCGAGCTCAGCCTGCGCGAGGTTTGCGCTGGAGAACTGGGGCAGCACCTCGGCGTCCGTCCGGGGGCTGTAGACGCGCCAGTGCTTCTTCCCCTCCAGCTGCAGCACGAAGGCCTCGATGTCGTCGTAGTGGGGGGGGCAGCCCCGGCGCCC
>NW_010973132.1:114378-122087 GCF_000737465.1 Haliaeetus leucocephalus | reverse complement strand
TGGCCACCCGCCCCGCTTCCGCCGGGGCCTTCCCGTGTGGGGGCAGCCGGGAGCGTCCCGGGCAGGGGATGCCGGGGGAGGCGGAGCCCGGGCGGGAAGCCTGCACCTCTGCCCGCGGAAGGAAGGTTGCAACGGGTGCTCGTGGTGCCGCACGAAGCGGCGCGTCTCACGTTTTAGCGTCGGGGCCGCTCAAAATATACCAGGCTCGTGTCCTTCCCCCCGCCCCGAAAAAGGAAAGGAAAGGTGAGGCGATTCCACTGGGAACTAACGTAGATTGATCCGTTCCCTGGCTGGAAAGCTTCGTTCTGTAAGCACGCTCTAAGCACCTGCGGAAAAGATTTTTTTTTTTTTTTCTTTTTTTTTGCGAAGGTGCACCATAAGCATACGATACGCTTTTGGACAGCGTGCAATTACTTTGCAGCCTGATGAGATGAGATGAGGTAAGACCTATTTCATAAGGTTCTGCTGCGCAAGGAATAGAAATCCCAAGTTGGATGGAGCCAGTTCTGGTGCGCCATCCCTCCTCCCTTTTCTTGTGCTTCTAATGGAGATGCCAGGCAAAAGGCTGTGTCCTCTCAAAGGATCCTAAAACCCCAAAGGCTGTCATGTCATGTAGTGGTTTGGGGTTTTTTTGCCAAATCCACTAACTGCCTAATAACCGTGGGCAGACCTTTGTTCTCTGTCCACCTCTCTCCTAGGCCTGAAGCTTCCCACAAGGGCAGGGTCCATGGCAGTGCAGGTACCTGGGCAGCCTGAGGGCTGCTCTGTGCTTCCAGAACCTGCAGCTTCATCAGAGGAAGCTTTGCTGGAGAGTAGAGGACAGACCAGCAAGACTCAGCTCGTGGCAAATGTGAAAAACTGTAGGGGTTTGTATTGTCAGACTGTGTTGATGCTTTTCTGACCAAGAACAAGCTTCCATACCAGAAATTCACTATGCGATACTTCTGTGAGAAGAATTTTGATGGACTCCGATAATTCACAGGAATGGATTTTGCATGAGAATTTCATCTCCAGAGGCTGCTGTGAGTCTAGAGCATTTAACTGGAGCAATTACCCAAGTGTGCCCAGGAACTCTCTGGTTTACAAGGGTGTTATTAGCCTCTCACAGGTAGGAATATCAGCTTCGCACAATGTGTTAAACAAGCAGCTAGCGTTCACAAGGCATGTGCAGATCTGTTGCGTGGGCCACTTAGCGTACCGGGCCTAGGATACAAAGCTGAAAAGCAAATTTTCACCTCTTTTAACTTCAGCATTGCCAGGGTTTCAACCCAGACCTACATTTCAGTTTTACCACAATTCAGGAGCAGAAATCATTAGTTAGGCCTCATGAGGGTGAGTTCAGCTGTTAAGTCTTAATTCTAGAACAGATGCAGACACCTGAAAGGTTTAAGGGTTTTTGAATTGTCTTAAAACCAGCACACATCAGCCTCACATCCTGCCACTGTGCTATAAGCAGCCAAGACCCATTTTGTATACATGCAATAACAACTGTTTTCATTTTGGAGGTATTTTTCTGACGGAATTCTGCCGGCACAGCCTTTGCAGCCAAAGCTGTGGGAAGAGCAACAGCAGTAGAAAATTGTTCTGTTTGTACCACGGTGCTTTTAGCTAAAGGAGCCGGATTTTGGGCGTGCGTAGGCAACACTTTAGCCTCGGATTTAACGTCTTGAACGTTTTCGGCTTTGCCGGCAGGTGGCAGAGGGCGATCAGCGCTCTGCATCCGTGCGGTGGGAAACACTGGCGTGGATGGGGTTTAAAACGAGAGGGAGGTGCTAGCAGCCTGTGCGTGCATGTGTAGACTGGAAGAGAAGGGAAGGGTGAACTCTATTTCAATCCATTCTTTGTTTTCCCAAGGTTAAGCCCTGCTTACCAGAATAATCTTATCAGCTGAAACCGTTTCAACAGAACTGGGCCCTTAACAAAACCGAGATGCAGACCCTTTGAAATATGGTAGGAGTTAGGCTATTGTATGCTTTAATTATATGTAAGCATGGCTAAATAGGCTTGGGAGGGGGAAGGCCTTTGAAAAATGTGGGCGTCTGGGTTGTTATTTGTGTTTCTGTTTAATTTACTGGAGTGCAACTAGATCCTTCTCAGAAGAAGCTGGGTGCTGTACACAGAGCCTGACCTGAGTTACACCAGAATATCTGTAATGACTGCAGCAAAGCTATTCTGGATGTTTACCAGTACGGCAGGTTCAAAGTCTCATTCGAGGGCTCTGATCTTCATACGGATGCCACTTTCTACTGCCGAGAGACAGATGATTAACATCGGATTTTTTTTGATGTATAACAAAGTTTCAGAGTGAAGGACACAGTGGAAAAGAATGGTGGTGAAATGTCTATAACAATAAAATGTTTCTTTTGACAATTTAGCCTTTCTAATAGTAAATGCTTTCAAGAATAAAGAATGTTGCTATTTTTCTGCATGACACAAGAAAGTGTTTTGACCTAAGGCAAAAAGAGAGAGCTTCAGTATCCCTTACAGAGTACTCAGATGGTTGTCGAGGAATAGCCACAAGGTCTACATGCTGTTTTCATTCATTGTCCGATATTTCAAGGGAATTTGTCGTAAAGAAAGAACAGCGTCACATACAGCTCTTTAAATAAACAAAAGGAAAGTAGCACAGATCTCTGAATGATTAGGTGGTCCCCAGCTGCTGCTCACATAGACAGAGTAGCAACTGGAGGCTTAATTAAATTTCTTAATTAGAATTTAGCACAAAGTTACTCAGATTTTATGAGCATATAAGCTGCATTGCCAAGAGCCACACGTGTTTTATTTAAGAGGACATAAAAAATGTGGTGAGTACAACTTCTTAAAAAGCCACGAGTGACTTCAAAAGAAATAGTAAATGGCACCTCAAAGAGATGAAGCTTTCACTTGGTATTTTAACCTTATGCCATTCCCTGTTCAAATAATGGAAATCTCGAGCTTAAAGAGCAGTTTGAGTAAGGCCTGATCCTACAAAGCTGTGAGCAGTCTTCACTAATGAGTGGAAAGGGCAAAATCCTTTGCAATTCTCTGCGTGTTGGATACTCAGTTGGTCACTACCATGCAAACTGCCCAGTACTTTCTCTGTGTTCCCAGCAAACCATTAATGTAAATCAGTCACTTTTATAAAGTTAAACTCAGCTTAATCCTTTCTCTCATTATTACTTTGCTGGCAACCTTCCTTTTGCACTGTCAGTTTTGTTCTCATGCCAAAAGCAATACCCAGTAGGGAAAAAGAACATTTCAAGCCTTCACTAAAGGGTTTCCTTAGCTGACAATCTTTCTCATACAGCCTAGTGACATCCAGTATGTCATCACTGGAAGGACACTGGGCTGGATTGTGAAGCCTGCTCCGTGTTGTGGAAGCTATAAAGTTCACTGCCAGATAACAAGACTGAAAGCTAATTCAGGAACTGTTTCTCAAGAGCTATCCTCTGGCCCCCCTCATCAGAGTGAATGCACTCACTCACTGAAGCATCTCTTGGCAGAGATTTTGGCCTCTCTCCAGCTGTTTCTCTCTTCTCAGGGACTTTCTTATTCAGTGACTGGTTGTGGTCTTTAATCCTGGTTATCTTGTACACAGAGCCCCACTGAGAAAAGAAGCCTTCCCTGTCATGGAACAGTCCAATTGAAACAAATCTATAAAAATAATAATTACAAGGTCCAGTCCTCCCTATGAAATTGTCTTTTTTGGGGGATTTGGAAGCACAGACATTTTCTCTTGTCCTGTGTGACACTAAAATACATACTTTGTAAGTTAAAGCTGAATTTACATAACATATTTGAGTAAGACCCTCGACCAAGCTTACTCATCCCTTTCACGGGGCATGCGTACTTTGAAAGCATTTTGAAATAATTTTATGAGGGTTTTTGTGCTCTTCATAGACGCCATCTAGCATTTAGTAGCATTGAGCAGATACCATCTGCAGTGACTCCGTAGGCAGTGACTAAACACAAAGCTGCAGACTCCAAGACTCCGGTCTTGTTGCTTTTCAGTGGAAGGAGAGAAGTAAATGGCCATGAGGGGAAAATCCCGATCCTAAAATGAAAGCAAAGAGAACCTGAATGAAGTATTTGCCCTGTAGGATTAATCACATCTAGATAATCAAGATAGAAGGTATAATAGTCAAGCTGTTCCTGCATGCATGATGTATCTTGTGCTAGAGAACATTCTTTTGATATGCACAGACCATGGCTCTTGACAAGCTGTTTGGGTGACACTTTTCCATGGAAGATTTTAAATTATTCTTGCTTTTGCATCCTTTCTGTGTTAATGATGGCAACTGCATAGCTTTGCTCATTAAATACATTTATGCCCACTATTTCAAAATGAACATATAGCCCTGCTAACATACAGCAGCACCATTCAACATTTGCTGCTTCTGTAAGTTTCACCTTTTCAGAAGCGCTGCAAAAGACTTTACCTTTTATTTCCTGTAAAAGCTGTCTATACTGAAGTTTTTCTGAAGTACTCTGAAATTACTTGCTCTGACGCAGCACTATGAAGATGGAAATATCATGCAAACAGGATGTCTTGGTTTAGCAGCCATATTGTTCAGATCTGCTCAGAGCATGATAGGAGAAAGCCCCCGTGGTACTTGCTTATTTGCTTCCTGAATATATTTGTATTGCTACTAGACAATATGGCACCTTCTAGAAGTATTTGAGCATTTTCAGTGCTCTTCCACACACACGTTCCCACTGTTTTACCTGTATTGTCAAAAAAAATGGAATTCCTCTGGGGTGAGCACAGTTATAGCAGCATAAAAATGCTTATGTTGTCGTATTTATACTGGCATGGCTTGTTCCTAGAAGGGATAATATTACGGTGTGATTAGAGAAGGGAGATTTAATCACTGACATTGTTTTAGGTAGCCAATAGGGGAGAACAATATTAAGCCTCCAGGTATCTGCAATGAGGATATGAAGTTTGCATTATCATGAGTGCATGTGTAATATACTCTCAGGTCCTTAGGGGATAGCGTACTAACCTGCCGTCCCGCTGAGACCAGGAAGGATCTTGGCTAGAAAGGGACCGCTGGCAGGAGTAAGTGGGCATGACAGGAACAGCCAAGTCCATTAATCCTGCATATTACCGATGGAGCCCTGTTTTCAATCTTAAAGAAAAGGTGGAAAGGCGGAAACTGGGCTTCTTGGGAATGCTATGAAGTCTCTACCAATTCTTTGTTATCCATAAGGATTAAAGCACCTTGAAGCCTTGCTTCCAGTATCAGGCCTTGGAGAATTAATTTCCCCCCTCGCATGGAAACTCTCTGTGGGAAGACTGACTACACAGAATGTGACTCAGACCCGCGGCGCAGCACTGCGAGTGTGCAGTTTGCTATGTTAGATGCTCAGCTTGTCCAGCTAGGTGACCTCTACGGTCATCTTCCCTTCCTTTCCCATCACAGCCCCCTTTCCCTTCGGTCACCAATGACTATATGGGGAGGTCAAGTTAGGGAGAGATACAAACAGCCAAGCAGAGAAGTGGTAATGGCAACAATTCAATTTAACTATCTAATAAATATTTGTAAAAGCTATATATAGCTGAAGCATACATTAGAACTTTATTTACAATAGCATGTCCTGGTCTTTTCCTTGCCAGACCTCAAATACTTTTCATTTGGAAGTAGAGCATCTTTATAATATGGGCATTGTTCCTTAGAAATTAAGGTTTAGGGCACCATGTGTTATAAAAGCTTTGGTCTGGTCACAAATCCAGAGATGAAGAGTTACACCAAAGCTACTGGGAACGCAATATTGTAAAAGTTATGCCAGGTCAGGAATGTTTTCATAAAATCAGAAGAAACCCCAGGACTGGTAGAAAAGTCTGTCTAGTCATTTTGGAACGTTTGGCTCAAACATAGCTGTGTTGGGCTTCTGGCTGACAGCAGCAATCTGAAAGTAATTGAGAAGCAACTGTGAGAGGGACGTCAGCGCTCTGCTTTGGTTTTGCTTTCCAAGCAGAGGGATATGCAAAAAGATGTAGGGGGAAAAAAAAAGGAATCTTCTTCTTAGTTTAGTTTAGTTTGTGAACAAGGGATGATTTTGGGGTCAGAGCATCAGTCTGAAACTCAGAGTCAGTGTCACACTCACACTTCTGCCCGAGCACCTCCTGTGTGAACTTGGTAAATGATTTTTGCACATGATGTTCTGAAATTCCCACTGATTTCAGTTGCTTTATTTTTTGGATGTTTGCCAGTTAACATTAAGGCCCATGTTCTTTATTGCTCTGTTTCTTTGCTTGATTTAGAAACAAAGAGGAATAAGGGGGATGGTGCATGCAGGGAGAAGATAATGATGCAGAGAAACCTCATGTAATCTTTGCATTTCAATTTCCTGAGGTGGTTTGTTTTTTTTTTTTTTTTTAGCTGAATGCTCTGGGAACTGTTCTGGCTTGCATTTTGGATGAAGTAGCTGCTTGAAAGTCTTGTGAGAGGAGGCAGCTGTTGGAAATATGCATTCTGGATAATGCGTTCAGGCCAAGCCCCATACGCGCAGTCACACGGGTGCTGCACGCAGAGGATTCCCCTGGGTAACTTCCCTTTGAAGTGCAGCCTCCCTGCTGAATTCAGCACCTGGTACTGCCTCCGCTTTGCAAATGGAGGCACGCTTGTGTTTCTTGGGCTGAAGGAAGGAAACCCGACAACATTTTGGATCTCAGAAAGTCCCCGTCATGGCGGTTAATGCGCGGCAGAGAGGAGCCTGCTTGTGTTTTCCGTGCAACCCCGGCCTCTAGCTGGTGGGGGACAGGACGGGTGCCATTTCTGGAGAGCTGCTGGCATTAGCAGCACATTTCACTGCGGCCCCCGGGAAGGCGTCCGTTACCACAGGCCCTTTACTGGGGGGAAACCGAGGTGGCACTGGGCCCTGCGGCTGGGCCTGTGGGAGCCATCTTCCTCGACCTCGACCTCGTGCCACCACCCCACGCCAGGCCGGCTGCCTCTCCTGCGAGGGGCTCTCCAGAAGCTGCCGGTGGGTCTCCCCGCTTGGGGAAAGTCCCCACGGCGGCGGTGCCGGGCTTTGGGCAGGCGCCTGCCTCTGAGCTCTCCCTCACGCCAGGCAATGGCACTGGGCCCGCTTTCGCGCTCGAGCAGCCCGGCCACCCAGCTCCCCGCTCTCCAGAGCTTCGGAGGACGGAACCCCCAAAGCAGGGTGGCTCTGCCCTGCGGCCCTGCCTGCCCACAAGCCGCCTCGCTGCTGTGAGGGGACGAGACCCACGGCAGAGCCAAACCGGAGACGGGCGGCGAACCGCCCTGTCGGAA
Organism: Haliaeetus leucocephalus; assembly: GCF_000737465.1. NCBI lineage: Eukaryota > Metazoa > Chordata > Aves > Accipitriformes > Accipitridae > Haliaeetus > Haliaeetus leucocephalus. Next base: position 114,828 of record NW_010973132.1, on the reverse strand, counting down.
GGCTCGTCCCCACTCAGCGCATCAGCGGGACGCCGGCCGGCGGGTCTCCGGGAGCCCGGCGGGGGGCGGGTTTCTGCCCTGACTCCCTCAGGGAGGACGGACCGGCCACCGCGGCCCAGGTAGCGGCCGCCCGCTCTCGCCTTCCCGCCGGGCAACGCAACGCTTCGCCGCGCCAACGCAGCCTAACTCCGAGTGGGGAGGCGGGCCCATCGCCGCAGCTGGCACCTCTGGGAACCTATCCTGGCACTCTGCTCCCACCGGCTCAGCCAATCGGGAGCGGCGGCAAAAGAGTGGGGGCGCCAAAGACCCGGCGTGAATAAAACACCCGGGACCCGTGGGCGGAGAGAGGCGGGGTCGGCACTCTGACGGGCGGCTCCTCGCAGCAATCCAAAGGCCGGGCGATGGGGCGGGCGGCCAATGGGCCGCCGGGATGGGCGTGGCTGGGCGGCG
>NW_010973132.1:43460-114368 GCF_000737465.1 Haliaeetus leucocephalus | reverse complement strand
CGGCGGCCAAGGCCCTGAGGGGGGGCACCGAGCCGGCGGCCCGGGGGAGCGACCCCCGGGGCGCTGCCGCTTCCCGGTCTCCCCCTCCTGGGGCTGCCCGTGGCCGCGGTCTCTCCTAGGCCTTGAATCCCGGCCAGGTTTCCGTCAGAGGGTCCCTCCGGCGCGGCCGCTGCCGGGCCGGCCGTCGCCGTGCGCGGCGCTTTGTATCGCCTCCCGCCCCTGCGTGCGGCCGCGGGAGCGAGTGGGGGGCGCCGGGGCTGCGGGAAGTTCGGGCTTCCCCGAAATCCTGCGCCTCGTCTCGGCCGGGGCTGGGGCGCTGTGAAGTTTGGGAGGGCGTCGGGACGAGGCTCCGAGGCGGGGGCGCCGCCGACCCATATCTCGCAGCGGGAGCTGCGGGGGGAAAGGCCCCCCGTGAGCCGCGAAACTCGCTCCCTTTTTTTTCACCCGGTTCGTGGCTTCGGCGGTCTGTTTCTGCGTGTGCAACAGCCCGCCAGGCTGCACAAAGGAACAGGCGGCCGGGTTCAGCCCGTCCTGCGAGGCGCAGGAGGGATTGACGAGCAACAGCGTGCGGGGCGGAGGGCTGCCGTGTGCCCGGGGGAGCGCTGGCCACGGGCAAGCATCGCTGCGCTCGATTTTCGGTAGGGGATGAAGGGTTAAAACGCAGCTTCGGGCTGGAATGCGCTTAACTCCTTTGATTGCACTGACGGAGGTGAACAGTCTTCGAGAATGAAATGATGCATCCCTCGGAGGAGAGTTAATGTCTTGCAGCAGCTCCGGTCTACAACTCCTTCGGTCCAGTAGATTTATGTAACCTACTCATTAATGGTTTATGAAACGATAAGGGAGCTTTCGGGTTGATTTCTGTGCACTACTGCATTTTCAGGGTGGTTGTCAGTGTTTCTTAATTCAGCTGTCCGGCGTAGGAGATACTTAAAACTGTTAACAATGTCTGATTGAACCTTTTAAGGCGTTTTGTTTTGCTTTGCTTTGTTGTTGTTTTGTATTTTCGATCTTCCTGCCTCTCTAGATAGGCTCCCGAATGAGGAGAGTGGGTAAAATGGAAGGCACAGTCATTCTGTTTGGCTACAGTACTACACTAGGTATGGCTTGTAGGAAAAAGTGCAAATATTTAAATGGATTTCTGACTCATCAGTTCTCTTTGACTTATTGATCTATGGTTACTATGAAAACGGTCTTTATGATTATGCAGAAGTTAATAGTTACCATAGAGAAATGGTATTGTTTTTCTGCTCATCCGTGTGTGTTTTCCATTTCTTCATCTCTTGGCAATTCTCTGTGGAAATGCTGCTTTTTTTTCTCTTAGCGAAAATCTTACGGAAGAAATAAAAAAATAATGTGAACGAAGTCCAAAAAAATGAACTTGAGTTCTGTTCATCCTTGTCTGTGATTCTTAAACTCTTGTGATAGTCTGAGTTATCCTACAGTAAACCCTTTTTAATCTGTAATTGAATAAGGTGTTGGTTTTAAGCCTCAGTGAAAACTCTGATTTACAGAACTCTAAGCATAACACATCAAAGAATTTTTTTCCTAAAGTGTACATATGAAATGCAATTCAAATCAGCCATTTAAATCCTTATTGGCAGAAAATTTATTTTTCAGCCTGGGAATTACTTTCCTGCATTTATTACTTCTCTTAAATGTGTGGAAACTGAAGGTGCGTGTAGACTAGACAGAGTAGACAAGTTTGTTTATCTTCTCACCCTGGCGTTCTGAAACCCTCTGATTTTGTATTAGTAGCTGACAGCATTATGCATTTAGGAAGGAAAAACCCCAAACCAACAAGGCACTCTGGGCTCTTAAAACTCACAAGACTTCCAAGTATTACATTTTGTAGTTTGATATAGCTGCGTGCGTGGTGTCAGAATGATCTGTAAGTACTTTTCTTTCCTACCATAATGAGCATGGTGGGATAAAAACTTTCTGAAATGACAGTGAAAATCCTTGCAAAAGCGCTCGCCTCCCCAGGAATAGGGGCTATCAGGAAAACATATTGTAGTAGATTTTTTTTATTGTGTGTTCCTAAGAGCTTGTTACAGCACCATACAGGATTCTTGAACTCCACCTATAGCTGTTTTTATTCTGCTAGTAATATTGGTGGAGCTGTATAAGATTGGAAAAAAAATTAAATTGCCCTAATGCTATAGAAGTTAAATCTTCTGCACTCTAGAAAGACGTTTTACAGAATCGCTCAGATAAGACATTCTAATGGCAGCCTAAGCTGGTGTAACTGCTGGCTTTAGGGTCCTATGCTTAGTTATTGCACTCATCTGACATTCTGCTGACCTTGTTCTTTTTGGGGCGGAGGGGTCAAAGGTTATTTATATTCTTATTCATTTTGCGAGCTTATCAAGCAAGTTTGGTTTAAACTGATATGAAATCATGGCGTTAGTCTTGCTTTTGGAGTTTATGTTGATCAGTGAACATATATTAAAAGGTTACTTGTTCAGTCCAGGGATCTCTATTTTAATAAGTGACATTAGAGCATATTGCCTTTCTTTTCCTGCAGAATACCAAGCTAAGACTTAACATGTCCTCTACAGTCATGTTATTGCATTACCACCAGAGCAGCTTTGATTCCTCTGGCTATGCTTTCCCCAAAAGGAGCTATTTTTCCCTGTTAGTCATTCTTTGCTGATCCAGCTGAAAACGGTGGTACAGAAAAATGTTGCGCTTCAGTTGGATCAGCTGCCTGAACTGGCTGACTTCATGGCTATGCAAATGTTATTGCTCACATAGGAGGAGGAGGGGGCTGTGACCACTCTTTTCTGAGCTCTGTTTTAGTTTTTCCTAACCTTGTCAAGAAACTTGGCAGCTTAAACTGGGGCTGTGGTGGTCCTGTCTCCTTCTTGACTGCGCGTCTTCCCCTGCTGGCAAGGAAGCCTTTGTGGCTGTGAGTTGAGCAAAGTCAGGGAGTTAATCAGGCTGGTAATGAATTGCTTTTTTTGTTTTGTTGGATTTTGGCTGGATCATGTTTCTGAACTGGCTGACCATTCAGGTCAGGGGGTAGGAATGGGGCTTCCTGTTGGAAGTGAATGAGATAGGGGGTGGGAGATGGGGCCATAGTAGCTCTGATTTAAATTTCCTTGAGCTGTTCTGGAACCGTACCTTTCCATCAACATGACTTGGGTTAACAAAGACTTACAGCAAACTCTTTTAAGCTGGCTTGGCTGATAGAACCTCAAATAAATTGGAGAGTGTTCTTCCGTTTTTCTCAGCTGGCACGTTGATGTGGGTGGTAACAGCAGCGAGTGGAGGATGAGGAGCTAGGGATGGGCTAAGCACAGGAACCTCAGACTGACACAGCTGTGTCTGGAAGAAGATTTGTTCTCATCTTAATTGTGGGATCCATCAAATACCCATCTTGAACTGATGTTCTTTACAGTGTATAGTTAAAGCAGATGTTGCATCAGAAAGAAGAAAACTTTCATAACAAGCAAGATCAGGAAGACTGTGCAGGAGGCAGTGTGTTGTTTTTTTTCCATTTCATTTTTATTGACTGAGACTCACAAGCATTAATAGGCTGCCATCAGCGTAGAAGTATAAATGTATAAATGGCATTGTGTCATGTGTAACTGCAGTTACACATTCATCCAGAATCCTTTTAAGTGTGTTGTAGGAGATACCCCTGTGAAAACTTGAATTGCTTTGTTCAGCATTTGTCCTTGCAGAGTAATTCTTTGTAGAGTCTTGGTGTTCTGTAGTTATCAGATGTGATGGCTTAAAGATGTTTCTGCATAGTAATTTATATATCTTCTGTTTCTGCAGAGTTGTGACTGAAAGTGTGTCCGGACAAATGATTTGTGTGTGAGAAATTGGCTGAAAGAGGAATATGGATGCCAAAACGTAAAGGTGCTCTTGAGGAAAATGTAAAGCTGTTCATTTCAGAGTTTGGGGGTCAAACAAGCTCTTGGCTTCATTGAGTGCTGAATCTGTAGGATTTTTGAGATTTTACTGGTATTGAAGCCAGAACCAAAGTTATTAGCCCTCTAAGTGAAATAGTGGTTTCAAATACAGTGTATTAAGACTTGTACCAAACTGTTCAGAATTTTTTGGGTTGCCTTTCCTTTTCAAGGAAGCAACAATCTGGAACTTCCTGGGGAATTAGATTGTAAAGAGTACTCTTTAATCTTTAGGTGCACCCAGAGAGTTTATTAATCAGAACTGCTTTCTGTAGGTATGTACTTGGTCATTGGCCTGGGCTTCTTCACAGGGCACAGATCTAGGACCTACAAGTACTGCTGAGGCTATTACAGAAAAACATATACTGGTGCACTTGACCAGAACCACTCTTACTGCGTGCTAACTGTTCTTAATCTAAATGTGACCACTTCTAATCAGTTTATTTTTCTAGGGAAAAAAACCCAAGCCTTAAGGGTCTCTCTTCCCTTCCACTTTTAATGTTGTTTAAACTTGATTAATGCAGTTCAAGCCTGTGTCGAGGCACCACTCTCAGCAGTGAACTGATTTTAGACTTTTAAAGAAGCTGGTTTCTGTAATCCACCAGGACTAGAGATAGCTTGGCTTTTCCAAGGCTGTGCAGTTTGCTGATGGGCATCACTAAGTGTATAACTACCAAACTCTCCTAGTTACTCAGTTTGCCTTGCAAGTGAATGCTTCATGGCTGTTAAATGCTTGGGTCTTTAGTTAGCTGATATTTTCATGTGTTGACTTAAGATTTTGAGTGAGGATAGTCTGCTTTCAAAGGCATTAATTCATCAACTGCTGAAGTAAAAATCTGTGGAGACATGGGAATTTGCTCCCTGAACAGAGGAATGACACAGATAGAAACTTGGTTCACAATAGATACAGGCTGGGTCTAACTTTTGTTTAGTAACTAATGGTAAAAGTGTTGGATTTGTATTTTTACTTTGTATGCACAGTATGAGGGAAAAGCAAGTATGTTCCTTCCTACTAAACATGTTTAACATCTTCTAATTTTATTCTTGGATGTTTTTTTCTGGAACTCGGTAGAGCTAGACCAGTTTATGTGAAGCAAATAGCCAAATAGCATAGTCCCATGAAACGTAATTGCTGGCTTGGCTTTTTGCTCTAATATTTGTTTCTTACTCAAAGTAATAACCTAAATTCTGTGGAAAATAACCAGTGGGTACTTTTTCTCATGAAAGGACAGTTGATACTCGTTTGATTTGTACAGGTCGCTGTAACTGCAGGGCTACCGAGCAGTAGCTGGGGGCTGTGGCTGGCTCATGTCTCAGCAGTGGGATAGATTAATTTTGCAGCCTTTTCCCCTGCTTTACGAGTAGTCCTTTGTAAAGTATATGCTTTTTTTTTTCCAAGGCTGGCTATTTTATTGTCTGCTTAACATGATCTTTCTGCTGACGGTTTTTCATTTACAAGAATGAGATGTGATGCTGTTTCCAAAAAGCCTGCGAGGCTTAATCTGGTCTAAAAAGCCTGAGAAAGAATTTACCCGTCATTAAGGTGGTACTAGTCAAGGTTTAGTGCTTTATGCTGGGCCAGGGTTCCTGTGTGGGTTCTTCCTTGTAGTCCTGATCAATGCAGGGTCTGTGTTTATGCAGAGTCATTGCCTTTCAGGTTGAAACGCCTATCACCTGTGTGTCAGATTCCCTAACCCAGCCTGAAATAGCATGTATGGGAATTAGAATGTCTGGTTTAAGGTCTCATGTAGACCAGGTTTTATGGGATTCAGTGGTTGTAATACTGGTTTTGTTTTTCATATTTTAGCAGATATTTACTGATACAGTGGCTTTTGGGGGTTTCTTTCCTTCCCCTCCACCCCCAGTGAATTATCAGTAGTCTAGTTAATGGAATTAATTGTGCACTCTCTCATATTAACAGGCCTTGAACATTATCAGATGTTAATTTAATATTAAGTGTTCAGTTTTGCTTGTGTCTATGAATTTCAGTATTTCTGCATAGGTTACAGTGTCTATGTGAAAAGCATCTCACGTAATGTGCTCTTTCTTTAACTGGATTTGCATGGGTTGGCTTTGAAAGAGCGTCATGACATGTATACATATTTATTTACACATTAGGATTATTTGGTATTTTTTTAAAATGATATGAATTTGTTTTTCAGAGGCAATTTGTTAGTTTAAAACGCCTCTCAACTGTGCCATGCGTGGATTTTCCTATGTAAAGAAAGTAGAATGCAAAAAGCCACTCAGTCTTTGAGCAACTGGGCAGCCCTGTGTATTTCTCTTAGCTTGGTAGCAGAAAGCCAGCCTTGTGCAAGGGAATGAAGGACTGCAATTCAATAAATATCAATCTTTTTGCCAGGATATTTATTGAAAGCTTTTATAAAATAGTTGTTTTTATAACAACCTTTTCATTGTTGATTATATATATATATTTTTTTTTTTAGTCTAAGCTATGTCTTGGATTTATTTTATGCAGCTGGCAAATAGAAGGGTGTCACTGAATGCTTTGTCGAACTCTCTGAGTGTGTCTTGGATAGGTGCATCATGCTAATATTGAATATGGATTGTTTGTAATTTCATTTAAATGTCTGTAATAGGATTATGTGGCACTTTTTTTTTTTTTTTCAGGTTTTATTTTGTCTGGGCAAATTCTGACCTGCTAGCTTAGATAGGCTAGAGACCCCTCCACCAGTCTGCAATGAATGGGATAGTAACTAAGTCATTTCTGTGCTGCCCCAGGAATAGCACAGTGGTACATCAAAATAATTTTTAGGTTTTCTCTTATCCTTTTACCAACCTGAATACTTTGTGTCTTGGATTTTCGTAAGGAGTCCTCAAAGTCTGTGAGTGTTATCCACCAAATAAGGTCACTGTTATTTTTTCTTCAATACTGCAATACAAATGCTCATAATTGTTTAAAGATATTACAGGAAAGCTTGTAAGATTGTCTTGGCACAAACCTGAACAGCCAAAATGCATAAATATTTCTTTGCTGTCTAGTGAGGTGGGGTACACCCCTTTAAAGAGGTGTATGCACAGTACTATCTGAAAGTTTTCCATGTTCTTAAAAGTATGGAATTTCTGCCTCAGAAATGACCTTTATTGACATATATGACATAATACAATGTCATGTCCCTTACCTCACGTTTCAGACATGGTCCTGTACTTCAATTTTATTTTCAGTTGTAATCAGTTATTTTCTGTGTAATTAACTCTTGCTTTGGACATCATTTACTTCGTGTGCAAGAGTTTATTCTCAGGGTGGTCATATCCACATAGTGCTGTCAGTATCTTGCTCATGCACAGACCAGGAACATAACTGGGACTAGAAAAAGTAAACATGGTTTGTCTGCCTATAGTGTCTGTTGACTTTAAGCTAAGGACCCAATTCTGCAAATGTTACAGAGTAAACAATATTCACCATTCAAGTGGAAAAAAAAAATGACTCTAACACATACTAATTTAACAACTGTTAAATTGCTATTCTAGTACTGCAGATTGAGTTCTTCCTTTCTTCTAAGGCAGGCAGTGCTGAGGTAGAAATACAGATACACCAAATACAGTGAGGTTCTGTGAACTGTTATTCATGTTATGAAAATCCTAAGGATGCTGAAGAAGTTGATCAAAATAATTATTTTTGAGGAAATCCAGGATGAAAATCTTAGTCTGTCTTAATTTCTTTATTCCTCAATTTCCTGTCTTAATTTCTTAGTGTACTGCAGTGCTTTGCTGTGGATGAGTATGGTCACTTGGTTGGAAAAAAAAGTTTTCCACAAAATGGCTTGCCTTCTCCTGTTGCATGTTGTCTGTTACCTGCATTTGGATGATTTGATATTTTATTACTCTCTCTGATAGTTTATTACTCTTTCATCTCCTGCATTTCAGAAGAACAATAATTAGGTATTCAGAGGTAAGAAACTTTTTGGAAATGTGATGTGTTCTGGAATTGTCTGAGATACTGGATTGTGATTTACCTCCAGTCTTGCCTGGTGACAAGCTAAGCTTCTTGCACTTCTGAATTCCAATTTAGCATCCCAGGACTGTTTGATTGTATATTTCTTTCTTGAATAAATGATAAAAATGATTTCTTTTTTTCCAAATTTGTTTTTAGTAGACTCAGTTCCCTGTTTCCACTTCTGCAAGCGCTAGCACTGGAGCTCTGGGTGGGGGAGAATTAGCAACAGCACAGCCCCCCTACTCTAAGTAAGCGACAGGGATGCAGTGCATACGGCTAGTGAAACTGTGAGCTAGTACATTTTGGAAGTGGTCCTGCCTACCTCCCTCACCCTCAAAAGGCCCCACCTGAAGTGAAGATTATGCATGTAGGAGCTTTTTCCCTGGAATTTCTTCCAGATGTGTAAGTGCTCTCTCCATAGGAGAGAGGTGACCAATAAGGTGGCACAGGTGACGATGGCTCCATGCGTCTTCAGTAGAGAGGTATCTGGAGCTCAGGTTGTGTGAGCAGCCAACTGCTGATAGTCTTGCCATAGGACCTAGATTTCAGAGATGAGAACCTCTCTCAAATCCATCAGTGATGGTAGATCTCCTGACTACTACCAGATTGTCTTGCTGTCTGCTTCTAGTAGATACCAAGATGTTATCTGAACCAACTGGGTTCTGCTTGTTGCCTTAGCCCTTGCTCCCCATATAGTGTATTGCAATCCAGTGGTCTGACTTAGTTCTGTCCCCTCATATAATAGCCCTAGAAGTAGGTGTTTCTGCAAGTAAAGGCTGTGCAGCCCTCTAACCACAAGTAAATAGTAGTAATTGAATGGGTGTCTTGTTTTTTTACAAGTGGGTATTGGATCAAGTGGGCATTAGATCGAGTGGGAAATGGAACCAGTTGGTGTGGGCAAAATATAAGCAAATGCTAAAATGATTAATGAGGTGATTGTGAAGATACAGTTTATCTTGCTAATGATAATGTTACCTTAAGGAAAAACAAAAAAAAGTGGTCCCAAAACCTTCCTTCAGATTTTCTACAAAGAATGGAAAACTTCATCTCCTTTATGGAGCTAAGCTATGGGGTTGGTTTTTTTTGTTCCCCTTCACACATTGTCTCTGGCTCCAGTTACATCTGAAAAAGCACAAACATGCTTACTCTAGTCTTCTTAATGTGGCTTTTACGTAAACGAGTGCTTATTGTTCAGTTTACTGCTTCAGTGTTTGGTCTAGATAAATTCTGCATAAGCTTCCTTTCCGCTTTCAAAGATGGTCTTTCAACTTTCTAATGTGCATCTTTCTGCTGTGAGACATACCACATGTATAAAAACTCATTAGTTGCAACTATGTTTGCCTATATCTTCATGAAATAGCTAATGATTTGTTGACTCATCTATTTGAGATGCCATTGCATCCTATCTAGTTCTGTGCAGAGATACTAGATCAATCTACTGTGAATTGCTGTCCCAGTTTTTTCAGTGGAAAGGGACTGGCATCTGCCAGTCTTGCGTCATATCACCCCCAAATCCTGAGGGGTGCTGTTCCAAAAGGTAGGTGTGAAATGGCTATGGCCCTAGTATTTTGAAATTCAGGTTAGAATTAATTCCGTCTTCCAGGACTTGCTTTCAGATATACTTTGTGGCATTTGTGGATATCACCAGCAGTTCACAGCTGAAAATTTGTGTTTTTACGCTGCAGTTTCCTTGGTTTACCATGTGGTGCAGCATTTATAAGGCGTGTATGGCTGGCAGGGCTCTAAACAACACTGGCTTAAAGCTACAGGTCTAATTCTTGGGGCATTCTGTTTTTGGAAAGTGGGGAATGGTGCCAGTGCAAAATACACTGGAAATTGCTTCTCTTGACAGCTATTTACATGGAACTGTGAGTAGCCCTTCCACTCAGGACTTAATGGCTCTTATGGTCTAAGCAAAGTAGTTTGTTGAATTTTGGTAATTCTTAGCTCTTGCTTCTTTTGGGCATGTCAGAATGATTGAAGACAATTATTAGTTTAGGGAAGTAGCAAGGATGGTCTTGGGTTTTGTTTAATTTTTTTTCTCAGAAGTACCACATTAAGTGTTTTTGTCTTTTAAAAATGAACAAACAGTAGTCGCCATATTAGATGTCATTAATGAGTATTCTTTTAGCTTCAATACGCTGTTAAAAAAAAAAAGAAAAAATAAAAAATGTAATGTTTCCCTAGTAATCCCGGTATAGAGTGTATGGACATCAATCTCATTTATGCTTAGGTGCTAAAGCAAGCTGCATTACAGTGTTAAATTAGATATTGCATAATTCTATGTTTACTTTGGGGACTTCATTATCTACTGTTTTAAGTTTGGAACTGGGTTACAGAAGTTCCTGGGGTTTAATGTTAATTCTTTCCTTTCGTGCAATTTAGAAGTTATTTTTATTTTCCTGAAGATAGGAATTCATGTCCCCATATCCCATTCACAAGTCTTTAGTCTCAATAACATTTGTAAAGGATTTAACCAAGAGAACTGTCATTAATATATATTGTTTTCTTACAGTTATAATTTCCTAATGGAGTTGGGATCATTTAAGTTCAGACACATGGAAAATGTATGAGGTGGTTACTGTTTAGATTGTAACATATTTCATTACTCTCAGTCTTGTCCAGAGCAAAATTAGGGAAGAACTTCACATCCATTTAAGGTTTTTATGACTCATCTTTTTGGGAATAGAAATACCACTTATGGTTTATCTGAAGGGCGATCAGAATAGTTTAGCATTCTTAAAATTCTCCTTTATTTTGTAGTAGTCTATATCATTGTGTAGTGGTCTTCAAGCAGACAGTGGAACGTTTCTTTAACTGTGACTAATGGAACATCTGAATATCAGAAATTCAGGTTAACAGGAAGGGGGAGAGGCAGGACAGTAGCAAATTGTATAATTCTGTGTTCAGTCCGTGAAATAAATCATATGAGTAGGACTCATTCAAAATAGAATTCTTGTGGTACACAGAAAGTAAAGGACGTTGAAGAAAATTGCAAATTCTTTGCTGATTTTGGAAACGGAAATGTTCCATGGTGCTGCACAGGTTTGTTGAAGAGGAAGCTGGCTGATGGATCCTCTCTTTTTTTTTTTTTTTTTTTTTTTTTTTTTTTTTCCTTGACCTTCTCCCATAGAAACTTCAAGGCGAAAGGTGCAGGTTCTTTTAGTGAAAGACAAACTTATGCGATCTGGCTTAATTTTTATTTTGTTCTGAAGTTCTGTTTGCTAATAGGTTATTTGGGGTTAAATCCAGAAGACTTAAATTATGCAACATTAATGGTAAGGTTCTTGGCATGGTTCTTCACTGGGGGTTGTGAATCATGTTTTGTTTCTTGTGTGTGGTTTATGGTGGAAAGTTAGGAATGCGAGAATCTCATTGAAAAGAAAGGGTGTTTACTGCTCAGCGTAGCAAATAAAACACAGAGATGAGACTTGAGTCCTCTTACTTTCTAGGGTTAAGGTGCCACACTCTAAGCTGCAAGATGCTTATAACCTTTGGGATTTATAGTTGTAAGCCTCTTTTGAAGTTTAAAACATTTCTGTGGTTCATGGGTCATTCCTTCTAAAATACCACTGAAGGAGGTGGTAGATGTGCCTGTAGGCAGTGTTATGACATTCAGAGGAACAGCTGAGGGTGTGAGCTGTAAGCTCAAAAATGTATTTCCCAAGCAAGTCCTGTTCACTAACAAGTATTTTTGATCCTGGCAATGACACTACTGAGGATGTCTAAGGGTGGCCCTGGATATCTCATGAATTCTTAACCTGACTGTGTGCTGCCACTGGAAGAACTGGTCTCATTGCCCATCGGGTACTTCTGCTGCGTCTGTTTTGTTTGACTCTTTCGTAAACCATAACCATTCAATGAAACCAGCAAAAAGTGAGTATTTTCTGCTCCTGTGATGAGCTGCGTTGTCTCCGAGTGGTCTGGCAAGTGCTGGTGTAAGGGAGAAAGGGAACTAGTGGGAGCAACGGGCAGTTGGATTAGTACAACCACCTCCTGCAACCTGGTCTTAAATGTGAAGGGATCGTAGTTTACATCTGTTTAGGTTCTCCAGTGCAGGGAATAGAGAAGTTAATTTGCAGCTAGTTAAACCTAGCTCGGATTTCCATGTGGAAGTGGCATGCTGATGATTTTTGAGATGGTAGGAGAGCAAAAAAGTTGTTTGTGTGTTTTGTGGGGGGAAGTTGCACAAAGTAGTAAACAAAAAAGGAGTTGCCCTTGGAAAAAAAGTACAGTGTTTCAACTTTTTTATGAGGGGGAAAACGTCATCATTTTGAAGATGTTCCTCATTCCAAAAAAAAAAAAATAAAAGATGCACTGGCCTAGAGAGGTGGGCCAAGGGTAAGCATGGCCTTCAAGCCCAGTTGTCAGGGCCCCTTTCTGAAGGGGGAGAAGATGGTGGAAGTTGTGGTGACTGACTTGGGGACTGTGGGGCATTTCTTTTTTTTCCTCTTTAGTGTATGGATGTAACACTCTTACTGGTATGTGTGGGTTTTTTTCTTTGAATGAGGGCTACTTGGTCAAATGGCAGGTGGGTTGGTGTTAGGTGGGTGGTGTTGGGGAATTACCAGCTTTGAGGAGATCTGTCGGGTGCGTGAGCTGTGTAGCCAGCGCTAGAGGGAACAAGTGCTGGGCTTGCCTGAGAACAGGTGAGTTAGAGAACTTCACTTACGCAAAAGCTTGAGCAGTGGCAGACTTTAGGCTGTGAGAGGAAGCAGGTTATTGCTTGTGGGTCCTTAATGTCTTTGTCTGGCCCCATTGCTGACCGCTCTTTGCCTCTCAGGGAAGGAAGAGGAACCTCTCGTCTGTGTAGTCTGCCTAAGAAACCTTACTTATTTCAGGATCCACCTCTTGCAATACAGAGAGCTCTGAGCATTGATTTTTTGAGACAGGTGCTCTAATGGAAATAAGCATTTATATGCTAGTTTCTGAAATTTCATTTAATCAGCTCTTGCTTTCAGAAAGGCTGCATCAAACACAGCAGAATTTGTATTTCTGTGCTTGAAACCCTGAGGCACCAGGGAGTGCAGGTGCAGCCACTTGCCCTAACTGCTCAGTACAATCTGTAAAAAGTCTGTATTTCACTTGTTAAAGATGTGGAACCATTGACTCACTGTATCTAACCTGTTACAGGCTATAGCTGTGACATGGTCCCTCTGTTACTGTGTTCTGTGTTACTGAAGCATCAAGTCAGTACTGTTAATGTTAACTACCACTTACCTTTCTAGCAGGAGGGTGTAGCGGTACCAGGTACCCACATCTGCACTGGTAATGTAGCTGATTCTTCAGCTCTTAGTCCCCAAACAAGGTCTGCCAAGAGTACAGAATTTCTGGAAAAAAAATATTGTTAACTTTAAATAGCCTGTGCAAGGAAACCTGAAATGTTGCTGAGCTCAATTAAGTTTGAAAATTCATCACATGGACCAGTTATTAGTGAGGTAAACACCTTGTATTTATGGCAGAGCTAAAGAATTTTAGCCATGAAAGTAATGCTGTATGATTATAGAGTCAGTAAAATTTATTTGGGTGGGAGGAAGTGTTTAATTTCAGTCTGCTCCAGCCACCTTTTCTGTAATACTCTGTGTTGCTAAATGCTAAGTAACCACTGTTTTTAGAAGTTATTTTGAAGTAAACTTGCATGTTACATATAACTTAGGAGAAGAAACTGAACATTAAGTACACTTTGATCTGTTTTCCTGGTAAAGATGCCTGCTGTGTTTATTCAGCTATACCTTAGTACTTTATCCTTAATATTTCTATGAAATTTTCTGACTCTGTTGGTTTGCAGTCTTTTTTTCTTTAAAGAGTGGTGACTGAGCATTGCTGTGTGCAAGTCTGGCTTTAAATAGGCAGTATTTGAAACATGGTTTCCCAGTTTTAGTTCTGTGATGAGGACAGCTGATCTAGAAAAAACTTAATGGGATTATGTATGCTTTGATTTTATTAAAAGGAGCCTGGTTTTGCCCAAAACTTCACAACATAACTGCTGTAGGTTCAGTTTTATTGTGGGTGCAGAACTGTGTGTGCCATTATAAAGTCCAGGTGCTTTTGCCATTTAAACACTAATCTATTCCTACTCTTTGCTTTAAAAGCCTCTAAATTTGTTAATATTAGTAATTCACTGATAGGATGTTATTTGGGTTTGAGTTTTAGTAGGAATGGTCAATTTTGAGAAATGAGAATGTGTACTTTTCTCCCTACCCCCTTCATTCTGGTGTGTGACACCAAATGGACAGCTTATTTGCTGTGGCACAGCTGTGATTTGGCTTTTTTTGCTGAATGGAGTTGTCAGGTCTCCTGTGTGTTAATGTCATAAAGGTGATCCAATAAGCTTTATGTATATGTTGGATAAATCTTGGTTTTATGCCTAAAGTAATGAGGGGTTATTTGTATGATGGTGTCTTCAAAAATGGGTGTTCTGGTGTTTCTAGAAAAGCTCTACCAGTTGTTCTAGTAATTTGTAAATCTCTATGTATAGACAGGCATTCAGATTTTTAAAGTCAGAGGCTTTATCTATTCCAAGCAAAGCAGAATCAGGTATCTCATTCCCCATTTTGCTGGAGACTAAGATCAAAATTATTTCTGAATTGGCAAGCAACTCTTGCATTGTTTTGTGACACTGATTTTTAATTGTTTTTTTTGTTTGTTTGTTTTTTTTAATTCCTTGATGCCTTCATCTTTGTGAAACAGCTTGTACATGGGCACAGGGGTTCTGCTGATCGGTGTCAGAGTGGGCTGCCTGAAAGTGAAGTGTGAGACTTGTGCTTAGGCATGGAGATAGTCCTACAGATACACCTTAAGAAGATAGCTGCAGAGAAGTCTGAGCCTGAGGAAAACTATAAATAATGGATGCCTTTGAGCACTGTTTAATACAAAGGAGGTCTTAGGGTAATGAAAGTGATTGATAATCCAAGCTATTTGCTTGCTCCTCCCTCCTTAACGATTACTTATGGAACTAATTTAATTTTCTTAAATTATAGTGAGAATGAATTGCCTTTGGTGAGTTGCCTTCAGTCCAGCTACATTTATGCAGCTTGTTTAGTTCTCATAGCAGTTATTTCAGATTCTGACTTAGCAACTGTTGTGATGTGACTTCTCTCAGAACAAGCTCTTTGCTATGAATGTGAACAGGTTTGTTTCAAAGTGGAGAGTTTAACAGAAATTGAACTCGGAAAAAGGCTGAGAGTCTTTAAAGTGAGAATGCGTATTAGTGGAAACGTTGTGTGAGGCTTTTGGAGAGCACTTTTTGTTTGATTCTGAAATAGTCTGGATGAAGTCCACCTTTTTAAAGTTCATATTGAAAGTTTTTTTTCTCTTCTACTCGTTTCATAAAACTTGATCATGAATAAAATTAATTTTCTTCCTTTCAAATCCAGTTTCCCATTATTCTTCAAGTGGGAAAGCTTAAAAGCTTAAAACTTTTAGAAAACTTGAAAGGGCAGATCTTATCCTGGAAAGGCACATTTTCATACGGAGTAGATGAAACAACATTTCCTGCTTCTTTCTTAGTGAGGCATGCTTGCTCAGAACAGGCAAAGCTTAAGAGGAAGCTTTTACCTGGATATGGTTTCCAGCTCTTGTCCCTTTACATCAGCACCCTTCCTCTCAATCCCACAAGTGCTTTCAGGAGGACTTGCTGCCTGCCGCTGCTGTAGGTCAAAGATCAGGGGCTGGTTTCAGAGCGATTGCGAACCTGCAGGCTTGCAGAGGCCTCTGACTAAATTGTGCAAGTGAAGAACTTCCTGCAAAAGCACTGGAGGACTCAGTGCATGGTTATTTTCCAGTGAAATGGTTTGTTTTATTAGCACAGAAATAATGGTGTCTGCAGCAAAGACGTACTAGCAACATGAGTGGAGGAATGTGTTGCTTTAAAACTCTTGCTATTCTAGGTATGTTCTGCCTTGTGGCTCTTAGATCCCACGCTACGTTAACGTAAACAATGCTCCTGGAGGAGGCAGGTGTAAGACAAGCTTTTTCTTCCTCCCATGGTCTTATTTTAAGTTTGATCTTTTTTTCATTTTCAGGGGTTAAAAAAAAAATTCGTTCCTGAAGTCAAAAGGGTGTGTTCAAAAGACATTTCAAGGAGAGAAAAAAAAAAAACCAAACAAACTCAAGAAATTAAGTAATTAGAGGTTGTAAGTACACAGTGAGGACTATCTATTTAACTAAAGGTGACTTGCAAAGCTTGTGTATTTTTTTTTTTCTTTATAGATGTTGGAGCCACAAGGTCTACCATGATTTTTTTAAAACCAATTCTGAATATGAAAGTGAGGGAAGGATCTCACAGTTATGATAAGTCACAAGTCTGTAATTTCATTTTGCAATTAGTTCAGTCATGCCAACTGAAGCTTTTCAGGCTTATAAATTTAGTAGTGTTCATGATTAATCTAACAATTAGAATTTGTGTTAAAATACATAGACTTGAACACCCAGAAATCCTCTGTGACTGGCTTTGCTGAGAGTGAAGATATATCCACTGAAGCAGAAAACATAATTCTTAAATGCTGGGTAAGCTGGAAAATAACAATGACTGAAAATGGGTAATGTTTTTGAACTAACAGGACTTAAAATATGAAGCCTTGTCCGTAGGAATCCTTCCTCTAAGGGCAATTTCGACTTGCTTGCTAAGAGAATCTGGGGTCAGCTGATAGCAGCGGAGATGGAAAAATGGCCATTTCCAGTTTCTCTCCTGAGCCTCAACTCTACTGGGACTATGGCAGTGTTAACCACAAGTACAAATAGACAGTGCTCAAAGGGTGTGTGGTGATTTTTTAAATTCTGACTATAGGACACTGAATGCAAGCTGGTAGTCCCAGAAAAAGTGTATTAGCAGCACTGAGAAAGAGTTAGCCTATTAACAACTGATAACATCAACTTTTAAGAAAAGGGCTTGCTTTTTGGATGAGTAAGATGATTTTAGAGGTCATTAGTTGTCTTAATACTGCTACCAAACAAACATGAAGTCTTCATCTCCAGATAAGCTTTGTATTAGTGTTCTGTACTATTCTTAGTACAGCTTTCAGTCACAAAATGGAACTTAAAATGAAAATAATAGCAATAGCAGAAAGAATCTATCTGTCTGGAAATTGGGTAATGTGCTGATACTGAAGCAGTTTGGTACTTGGCATCCTTGTGTCTAGCACTGTTGGCAAAAGAAATTCTGCAAAAGGTAAATTTATCAGTAGAATTTGAGTCTAAAACATGCACACTTGCAATGGAGTATCTCCTTGCTTTTGGAGTAACTGTTTGGGGAGGCAGATTGTTCTTCACAGAAAGATAATCTGTAAAGGTAGTTTAGACATACTTTACCGGTAAGGTGTGAAACTGGTTGTATTTATTCATTATCTCTTCTATTGTGCTCTTAAACTTGAAGCCAATTTAGGTGTCAAGAACAGAAAAGGCTGAATCTCTCACAGGTTTTCTTCCCTTTGTTAAGCTGGGCGTTCTTGAAAATGTGTATTGGAATGAAGCAGGACTAAGATAAGGTCTAGTAATTGTTAATAACGCAATAAAAAGTACCAAGTTCCAGTTACAAGTGTTGACTTAAATCTGTTTTAAAGCAATCTTTTCTGCTTTTCTTAATTATCTTAATGAAAGCAGACATCAGTTACTTTGAAACTCTCAGTATAATGGTTCAAGTCTTTCAAAGATTTGCTTTAATAATTGGGGGAAAACATTGCCAAAGTCCAAAAGAAGTTGTGAAATGCAGTTTGTAGTAGTCTGTGTAATGTGTTTTAAATTTAGTCTGTGAAGTCTAGCTAGTAGAAAAACTACCAGTATTAGGAAAAACTATTGGTGTTAGTACAGTCACAAACTAGACAAGTGAAGACAAACTTAATTTAGCATTTTACCATTTGGGTCCCAATAGTTTATATAGGTCTACTGAATCAATTCTTAGCATTTGCAAAAGTGCAGTTTACCTCTTCTCAATGCTTTGTGTTACAGTGCCTTAATTATAGTTAACCATGGAGTTCCAAGTGGAACAGGTTTTGTCAACACTGAAAAATTGTAAAAACCCAGATTTTTTTTTTTTTATACCCTACCAGGGATGTTGTTGGTGCCGATGGAGTAAAAGCCCCAACTTGCAGGTTGTAGGTTATCCTCTGTACTTTCTGAAAAGATCAACTATAGGTTGCTGTTAGCTCAATCCTGATATGTTGAACTGTTTGTGGCTGCCCTAGTTTGAAGCCTGCTGGTTATATCAAAGATAGCCTGCTGTTAGCTTAGGGTCCAAATCCAGTCTTTAAGACAGAATTTTTCATTTTGTTTCTGACCCTTTGTAATGCCTAAGTATAGTGAATACTAGCTTTTGTTTTGGTAATATTCTCTGCATTGCTGAGTAATAGATGCATAGATGCAAAATCGACTCAGAACCTGCAAGGTCTCTTGGCTATTGCTTATTACTGTGCATCCAGACCAGCAGTGTTGTCAGGTCCCAGCTGGACTGAGGAGGCAATACAGCTGCTGCTCTCAAGCTCCATGCAGAATTACAATTTCCACCAACAGTAGGTTCTGTACTGGACAGACCTCTGTGTCATGGTACCGTTCTGGTCCTCTGTAGCTGCTGCACAGTGCTGGGTCTGTCTCGGAGATGCTGCCTTTTGTAGAGCTGCTCTGGCTGTGTCTTTTCACTGGGCTTCCCCTCTGCTTTTGCTTTTTTGCAGGGATGAGGGGAAGTGAGAGGGGCTGCTCAGAGGAGACCCATGCTGTCCTGCTGGCCCTGCATTTCCCAGGGTGGTTCCAGTGCTGGGGAGTTGGCATGGGGCTGGTGCTGCACCTGGGCTGGCTCCCCTGAGAAAGATGGAGGTTGTGAGGGAGCTCTGTAGCTCCTTGGCTTTATGAGCAGTGGATTTGGGCTGATGCTGCTTGGGTGGGTCCCAGGCTTTGTTGCGGGGGACAATATGTACACTATAGGTCAGCCTGCCTTTATCCTAGATAATGAGAGTCTGTCTCTGTGTATTGATTCAGTCTGCAAACAGTGGGCTGTGCAAAAGTGGGTCCCTAGTTTAGAGTTGTCCACTCATAGATAATGCAGCTGCTATAACTTTTTTTTCCTCTCTCTGGAGGAAAAAAAAAATCCCAAACTTTGCCTTGTGGTATCTCTTCTTCATCCTGATGGACAGAGTTAAACAGAGTAATATTTCTTTAACAGCAGACCATAGCATTCACTCCCATAGCTCTATAAAGCTCAGTGGTGTGGAATATGTATTTTAGCACATGTCCAATTAAATTAATCCGTTCCTAGTATACTCTGAGTAACTAATACTTAAGAAAAAAACAAACCAGAAAAGCAAAACCAAAACACCAGCAAAGACAAATGCTTAGACTTTTAGTGAAGTGTGTCTTAGTCCAGGGTTTGAGTCACAGGCAAAGTTCTGTTTAAATGAAAGTTTTGTGGGATCTGAAGTACTATTCTGTCAAAATTTTATATAACTGGCCCCTTCCCTTACAGTTTGTGATTCAGGTTAGGGTACAGGTGCACATTTGCCCTTTGCCTGTGCTGCACACACCCCAAGTGTTGGTCTTTATGAAATTCCCTATCAAGATAATAAGGTACAGAGTTCCCTCTTTGTCTGAGGTAAGGACTCTGATACCCGATCAAGTATGTGGGTTTATCTAGGAGGTCCAAGTGTGTTTGAGCAGATGTCATTAATGAACTTGGCCAGTAGTAGTATTGAAATTTTGTCTCGAGATGAATGCTTCTTAAGAAGTGCTTAGAGAAAAGAATTAGACAATGTGTGTTAGCTTATATAAAGGCTTAACATGCCGAATGGTGAGCTCACTCAGCCTAGAGGTATTGGGGACTGAGCACCTGGTATCTCAGTCTGGGTCTCCCCTTGCCCTCGCCACCCCAGCAGCTCCTTTTTTTTTTTAAGGGAGCAAGGTGGCAGCTTTAAAATGCAACTGATCTCATCTCTGGCATGCAGACATCCACTCCTGTCTCCACATTTAACTTCTTGGTGTTTAGATAAGATTTATGTTGAGTGTCTGTTTTCCTCATTTTGTTTTCTTTCTGAGGTGCACCATTTTGAACTAAACCAAGGTAGTCTAATTGCAACTCTTTTACTAGGTCAACCTATTTTATCGTTAGAAATTAGATGCAATACAGTTTCTTTTGGTGACAATCTGTGGTAAAAGCTTATACAAAGTAGACCTAAAGCAGCAAAGCCATGTTTTGTTTGAACTATAGCTTATGCTGTGAATCATGCTCTCCATATTATTTTTTTTTTTAAACTTCAAATGTTGGATTCTCCTAATATGCCTTGGCAAATTATTCCAGTGTCTAAAAGTAAGCTACAAATACTAGTCTAGTATCAAATGCCAGCTACTTGATCTACAAGGAAAAAAGCAAAAGATGAAAAGAAGTTTGAAGTCTTTGTCATTTAGATTATGATCCACTTGTTGCTTAATTTTCTGTTATATGTTTCAGAAGTCAATTAACCTGAGTATAAGAACTCAGTTTTCATGTATGTGTGGGAGTGGGATAAGGACCTGATATTACAAAGCTTCTCTTAAAATGTGGGCACCCAAACTGTAGGCAATACTTCAGTGATAAACATGAAGAAGACATGATGAGCGGACCGCCAATGGCACTTCCCCTGCCTACACGTTCTGAGGTCATTTCTTCAGTCTCTTGCAACATCAAGTATTCACCTAGCCCTCACTTTCTTACTGGCATATCTAGAATCCAAGATAGTCCCTATTATGGAAATGTAGTCTATATTCCTTTTTGTGTATACATGATCTTATGTTTGACTTGTCATAATCTGTATTGAACTAAATTCACTGTGAGAAGGAGTCTGTCACCATAACTAGTCATTTGTTGTTACCTCTGAATTTGTCAGTTTCTGATATTGGCAGATTTTACTGTTAAATATTATTCTTCCCAGGCATAAGTACAATATAAGCAGTATTAAGCCTAATGCTAATCTCTGCTGGACACAAATAGAAGCATCTTCTTTTCCTTTCCCTGGTGGGCTCCTATTTACCTGTTAATCCGATTAATTCATCATGAAGGTAAACATTTAACCCACTTGAATGTAAGATTATGCAGCTAAATTTTATGGGGTTTTTATGCCTTTAACCCTGTGAAATCATGATAATAGAGGGTAGTTTGTGATTATGGTGATTCTTGTGACAGAAGCTTGGAGCTTATGAGAGAAATAGTGAGATTGCATTTCATGCTTTATTTGTTGAATATTTGTATTATGAAGGTCTGGAGACTTCTAAGTAGAAAGAAAAGAAAGATTTCGTTACTGTTTTGGTATATGATCTGATTAATTATCAAATTAGTAATGTAAGAAACCATGCATTACAAACGAGCTTAGAAGCACTTCCTATATTTGCTGAATAGCTAGTATGGCCATTGCAAGAGCTCCCAAGATGTGAGAAAGCATTAGAATCTTTGGAGTGTTCCTTCTAAAAGTATTTTATTTTCTGAATGTAATAGGACTTAGGGTAGAAAAAGCAGGATGTAAAATCAAGTATTTCTACAGTGTGGTTATGGCTGAATTGTGCAAGTCAAAGCCTGTCCTTTCCTCTCTACCAGATATGAACTGAGGTATATGTACTCCAAATAGTGCATAGGATATGCTTCAAATTAGTCTATTTGAACTTGTTTAGATGAACTTCTCTTAAAGCGGCTCTCAGGAAGATGGAGTTTTAGTATTGCATTTTGCTCATTTTTCCAAAGGAGTTGAAAAACCTATTGTACTTCACTGCTTTTTTAGTGCAAAATGCTGTCCAAGCTTTTGGAAATAAAGCCAGAAACAGCAAACCAGAGTCTTTAAAATAATATTTCGTTCCATACATCTGAAAGCAGTTTATGAAAAATGTTGTTAGAAACCTCAGATGGCACCCTTCAATTTAAAGGAACAGTAAAATGAGTCATTCTAAAAAAAAAAAGTCTATAGTGGTTTTTGTCCAGTAATAGGAAAAGGGATTGACTCTGGATATAAAACACTGACCTTTATTGCATTTGCATTAGGCAGAATTATTAACATTGTATTGTAGAGGCTGTGGCACATTTTTGGCAAGCTAGTACATTCCTCCCTTTCTCTGTTGCTTCCTCCCACTCAAGAGCTTTTGTCTTTCTCCATCTGCTTTTTGAAGAAAGAAATGCGGTACACATAAAGACCTCTGAAACTGTAACTTGAGTTTGGATTTGACGTAAAGCTAAATTGTTACCATAAATTCAGACTACAGAAATACGCAAAATTAAAAAGCTCTGTTTTCTTATTTAAATAAAACCAAATAGAGTTAAACTGTAGAATCAGGCAATAGGAAATTAACTGCCCAGACTTTTGTAACTAATACCTGGCAGAGCTAAGAAACATCTACTGTGTAAGTTAATCATCCCTGCTCCGTGTGTGTTTGTGTATCATCTTTTCTCCATTGAGAGAAAGCTATTATGAAAGATGACAGTGAGTTAAATATAAGAAAAAACCCAACACTTGTCATATCAACACAAGAAACGTATGATAGTATGGTGCAAATTACTGTCGTGCTCTATTTTTAGCAAATATGAACTTTGTCTGTGGTTTTACTCAGAAAGCTTAGTCTTTATTGGACGAGTCTGTGTGGAAGAACAGCGGAACTTGTAATTGTTTGCTAGTATGGTAAGAACTTAAATTTTCATTGCCAGACGTATTGGATGCCCCATGTAATGTAGCTGAAAATAATTGCATGGCATGAGCTGATACTTTGGAGGATTCTTATAAGCCTGTAGCATGCAAAACCCTGTTAGCAAGGTTCAAAGGTGGCTCCATGCACTGCATGCACAGAAGATCTTTTATGAACAGCCTTGGAATGCTATATGTGTGGCTGTTTCTAAAATAAACAGATAGTAACTGTTCCCCTCTCCTTCTGTTTATATGTAGACACAGATGAATTAAAAAGCTTGATTAATCTTCAGGCTGCTTTTTATTTATTTAATTTATTGAAATAAAGAAAAAAAGTCTTAGGACTAATATTTAAGCAAGCAAGTGTTCTATTTTAAAGCTAGTAATATTTTACTTTAAAGGTATTTCCCAATGATATTTTACATCTAAGGCCGAAGAATTATGTCCCTGAGATGAGAAGAGAGAAATGGGGAGGGGGAAGCTGACTTTTCATAACCAAGGATATCTAAAAATGGGACATAAATACTAATACTAGTTTTACTTTTTACATCCTCTTTAAATTTTATGCGATACTAACAACAGAAGGTAGGTCTATTCCTTGTTAGGAGAAAACAGAAAATGTTCTGTATGAAACATGGAGAGGTGGCCAGTTCTTTTCTGAATGTTGCAGTTTCTCAAGTTTTTTAGGATGCTGTGGTCTTAAGGGATGATAGAAAAATGTTCTGTAAGTAACCCGCAGCTCTTGGGTCTGGGTGTACATAGTAGCATTGAATCTCAGAAACAATTTTTAACTGACTAAACTAGGTGCTTGTTTTTTAAAAAAGATGTATTAAAAAAAACCCATCTATTTCCATAGATTGTCTATATCTCCTTGGAGCAAGGTTTCTGGCTGTCACTGTGCTCTTAGTCACTGGAAATTATCATCTGTAATGCCTTTACAGTTATAACTATTATCCTGAGTTACAAAATTTCTGAAAAAGCAGAATACCTAATAATTTGATAATGGAAGACATCTGGCTACTTTTAGACAAAACTTTTCAAGTGATGGCAGATACTTTAAAAAAAAAAAGGGGAGGGGGTAAAGTATGTAAATATCTTCTCTAGGAGATTGTCATGAAAGTTCAGGGATGCCTAAGAAGGTGGGATTCAGGTGAAGTGTTGCATCTTGACAGCTCTTGTTATTCTCAAAACTGTTGGTGAGGTTAAAGGTCTTCAAATATTCAACTATCACACAAACATTTCAGCTGTGTTAAGTTCAGATCCTTAGTGATACGCTGGCATTATGGCTTTTCTGTCTGATCCGTTGTCTTAGTGTATGCTGGCTAACCACTGTTGCCATTTTCTGTCCTTCACATACTCAGAAAAAGAAAACTACAGACCACTTGAAATACTTTAATCTGTACAGTCATTGGGTTTTCCTCAAGAATAGACTAAACAGCATGTTCATTTTAGTAGTTGAGTTAGGGAAACGTTGATTGGGCAAGTAATACTTTTCTTTTGTCCATGTGGACAAACCAGTTTTTCTTGTTCAGTGGTAACCAGCATGATACAAAATACACATATTTGGGTTGTAGTTTCTTTGTTTCATTTGTAATCTAGTATCTTGCGGGGATTGTTTTAAGTTTTCCTGTGCTGCTTATATTGATCTTGACATCTCAAACTGTAAAACTGTAATGAAACCAGCAATATGCTTTTGGAAAACTAGCAGAAAATTCCATTATTCAGCACCTGAAGACCCTTTGTTTTGGTTTTTCCTCTTTATGAGTGTCTACTGCTGGTGGTTTTCTTATCAGTTGTGCACAGAAGTCACACTACGCTTATGTGCAGTTTAATGCAGACAGATGAAATGGTGGGGACTTAAATTGTAATATTTAGTAGAATTGTCCTGATTATATTGATATTTCTGAAAACAGAATGCCCTTAAGCAAGTCCTTTGAGAAATTTGGCCTAGCAGAGCTCAGTATTAGTGCTCCCAGTTAGTGCTCAGGAAAGATGTGATGAGCTTGTTGCTGGCTTTCATATTGAAGACTGACCTATGAGATTTCCAGGCCTGGAGAGAAACTCATTATTAAGGATATGTTTCCTCTCCTTAAATATAGTGAAATCTATAAGATAGAATAAGAAACTGTCTCTAGGGCCTTCACCTATTGAGTTTAGTTTTGGGCATACTGTAATTAAAAACAAGTAGCAGCAGAAACCATTCCCCGTACTAAAGGTACTTAGATTTTTTTTTTTCCCCTTAATTTTTTTCTTTTCTTCAGGACTCAGGTAGCATAAACAGATATGTTGTACAACAAATTTTATGTTTTGGTTGGTGATTGTTAGCAGTACCCATTAAATAGTGTGAGATCTCGTAACAAACACAGACATTTTCTGTGAGAAAGAGAAGTAATACTGTGAAATGGTCCACAGCATGGAAATGATCATTTGTACCAGTTAATATAAGTTTCTCAGTTTTATAAACTAAATTCCATTTCTTTAGAAACCAAAGTAGTAAAGGACCAGGTGGAGTTGTCTGAGCCATGTCTTATCTGTGGATCACTAGTAAGACTTTCTGCTTTGCTGTGTTGAAGCTTTTTCTGAATGCATGTTTTGTTAAGAAACTAAATACTATGACTCTAATAGGGCTGTGTATCTGCTAATTGCTGAATGCTACCAGTTTCTGGACAAAAATAGTTATGTTAAAAATCTTTTAATAAAAATGCTTGTTGTCAATCACACTTTTTCCTTGAATGTGTGCAGAAAGAACTTGTAGAGGTACAAAGCAGTCTCTGCTTTCCATGCTCAGATGCCACTTTAGACATAGGAAATCCTGAGTGGTGTGACCCGTAGTGGTGTTTCAAGTCAGGGTTTCAAATACTTGGTCAGAATTGTGTTGACAGGGACACAGCTTTGGGTGTGCTGGCCTTTAGAGAGGCTTGATGTCATGGGTTTCACGTTATACCTGGATTTTCACTTCTTCTGTTGAGAAGCAATACAATTTTGCTTTTTGAATGTATGGAGGTTAATGGTAACTAGTCCGTGAATGCAGTTTAAATAAACAATACTAATTTTTGTAGAACCTTATTTTTCTTCTCTACTTATTTGTTCTGGTACCCGTTCCCTGGAGTTTTGAATCTGATTGGTTAAAAAAAATATTGATTTGTATTGGTATGATGCATTTTTCACTAGTAAAAATACTTGTTCAAGCAGATCTCTGTATTCAATACCACACTTAAACAGACATGAAAAAACCTCACTAACCTGTTTCTGAAGGTACCACTCCCAACATTTCTTCATCTGCCATTCTACTTCTGTTGATCTGGTTGTGGAAATTAGTAGCAGTAGATGAAACAGCTGCATGCTGGCTGTATCAGTTTTAATGTGGTTTTGCATCAAAAAAAAATAGCAGTACTTTTGTTAGAAAGAGGGAGGACTGCTGAACTGATTATACTTGTAAATGCACTGGAGTTTTACCTAGAGCACTGAGCCAAAACGGGTGCTTGTTTTGGAATAGGCTTAATTAAAGTTTTGTTCAAAGGCTTTTTTGGTAAACCTGTTAAATCAGTTTGGGAGCCATTGATTTGTAGGGAACTGGTTAAGGATGTACTGTTGTTTTTCTCTTTGTTTTGTTTTGTTTTTTGTTTTGTTGTTGCTCTTTTTACAGTTGTTCAGACTCCTTGTGCCTTTAACAGTTGCCTTATGTCACACAGTGGCAGAGTGGCTGGGATGCCTCCAGCTGGAGAGGATTGTCTGAGAGAACAGCAACAGTGTGGCACAATGTATACCTACCTGTAAGGAAGAAAAGGAGTGGTAGGAAAGGAACATTCAAGTTGTATTAATTGGTGAAAGCCATGTATACACTTGTGTGTAGGCTGATCACTTGAGCTTGAGGGAGGGAAGATGCTGGTGTGGAATCCTATAGCCACTTTTTGTTACCCTCAGAATTAGTTTCTGATACATGACATTTATCAGCCTCTGTCATATGCTTTCTGAAAATCCAAATACGTTTTTCATCTTAAAACAGCTCAGCTAAATGTAGTTGAAAGAATTCTGATGGACAACTAAAATGTATCTGGATTTCTACAAAATTGGGTTTTGTTTGTCCTGCTTATGAGGCTGAAAATATTTTGTTATTTTGAGACAGGCTGAAGTTTGGGAATACGTTGTTTTTTATAAGTGTAAAGATGATCTCATTTTCATCTCTCTTGACAGATGTCAAGCTGTTAATATCAGCTATTCTATGCTTCTCTGGAGCTTTTAGTGCTGCTGTTTGTTTGGGACACTTTGTTTAAACCAGATGATCATCCTAAAGCACAGTTCATAACTAATTCTCAGAACTGCTCCTGGCACACTTTAAATGTGGGTGCAACATTTACTATCCTGTGGTGTAAAAGCTGGCTTCAGTATGTGTGTTTTAGTAGCTCAATCATTTGCTGTGTACAGTCAGAGGTCTTTAATGCACACTATCCAGACCTAGTGAGTTGTTTAAATTATTTGTTCTAACACTTCACCTCTTGACATGTATGACAGTGTGTGCCCTAGAAATGCAGGGCAGGCTGTAAGGTGTGGGTTGATATATAAGATTAAAGAGCTGTATGTTCTAAAACACCAGAATAAATAACCACGGGGATGCATCATTTCAGTTTCCTGAAAGTAACAATTCACTTTCATCACGGTTATAAACATGGAAGTTGTGCTACTGTTGAGGAGACAGCTGTCTCCCTACCTAATCACATTCCATATCACATCTGTCAATCAGGCTCTCTATTTTTGACTGCAGGAGCAAACTTAGCCATCATTAGCATGATACTTGTGTTGTAAGGTTAAGCAGGGTAGAGGAGCAATCTGGAGCTAATTCCAAACAGTTGGTTAAGGTTTCGTCTATTTGTTTGTGTTGTATTAAAATGGTTAGTTAGAATACACCCAATAAGTTTTTCAGGAAGTGCCTTTTTCCTTATTTTGTACTTTTTTGAATCTTAACTGCACCACCTGCTTGTGTGTGTGGGAGGAATGAGTAATGGAATGCAGAAAAGATGTGACTGGGAGTGGCTTTGGACCTCAGTTTTCAGGTAAGTGTTCAGGGACATGAAGGGCAACAAGAAGGGCTTCTGCAAATGTATCAACAGCCAAAGGAAGACTTGGGAAAACATGGAAAAAGCTGAGGTACTTGACGCCTTTTTTTTGCCTTGGTCTTTATTGGTAAGATTTGCCTTCTGGAGTCCCAGGCCTTGGAGACTAGTGGGAAAGTCTGGAGCAGTGAAGACTTAGCCTCAGTAGAGAAGGACCAAGTAAGGGAACATTTAAACAAAATTGCTGTAAGGAAGTCCATGGGACCTGACAGAATCTACTTATGAGTGTTGAGGGAGCTGATGTTGTAGCAAAGCCACTCTCAATTATTTTTGAAAGACTGTGGCAATAGAATATGATTCGTGAGGACTGGGAGAAAGCAAGTGTCACTCTTGCCTCCAAGAAGGGCAAGAAGATCTGGAGATTTACAGACTGATCAGCCTCACTTTGATTCCTGGGAAGATGATGGAACAAAGTCTTGTGAAGCCATTGCCAAACATGAAGGACAAGAAGGTGATTAGCAATAGTCATCATGGATTTACGAAGGGGAAATCATGCTTTACCAAGCTGTGAGCCTTCTGTGCCAAAATGACTAGGTTGGTGGATGAAGAAAGAGCAGTTAATACTGTTTGACTTTAACAGTGCTTTTTACATTTTCTCCCTTAACACCCTCATTGACTGATGACGTGCAGTCTAGGTAAGTAGAGAGTGAGGTGGATTGCAAACTGGCTGAAATACTGGCCTCAAAGGGTTGTGAGCGGTGGCACAAAGTCCAGCTGGAGGCCAATTACTAGTGGTGTACCCTAGGGGTTGATAGTAGGGCCTGGACTGTTTAACATCTTTATTAATGACCTGAATGATAGGTCAGAGTGCACCCTCCGCAAGTTTGCAGATGATACAAAGTTGGGAGGAGTGGATGACACAACAGATGGTTATGCTGCCATTCAGAGGGACCATGACAGGCTGGAGAAATGGGCTGACAGGAATCTCATGTTCAAAAAGGTTCAACAAGCAAATGTGCTAGAAGGGTGTCTGCATTCCAGCACCGTCATCCCCGTACTTCACTGCTCATACCATTGCCAGCTGTAGGCAGACTGCTTGTACTCAGGCTCGGCTGCCATTTAAACATGGTGGTTAGACTAAAAATATGCAAAACTGTTTGGAGAGAGCTATCAAAGTCCTAGAGAAGAATGTGATAACAAAACTAAAACGTTTATGTTAAGGGTACTTGAAGTCAGAGTTCAATGAAGCAAGGAATGTGAAAGTGGTTTTAATCACAGCTTATGTAATGATTTGCCCCTTGAAAACTTACAGGGTCGCTGCTGTCTAGCCCTGTGTTGCTGAGCCCACGGTCTATTAATGCTTGGTACAGTCAGCACTGCTGCCACAAGTTGCATGTGGTTTGTAAGTTATTTCTTCATGAAAATGCAGCATATTGTCCAGCTGTCTTTAAGTCTTCAGAACTAGTATTGCCACTTCATGTTATTGTTTGCTTAAGCACATCTTTTTTAAGATTTCAGATGTTCATGTAGTCTTGGTTTGTAGTTCTCATCTTTAAAAATGTTTTAGCTGGAGTTAATGGTCACACAAAAAGTGTGAAGAGACAAAGCCTTGGAGTATGAAGGCTAAGAGGAGTGCTAGGAACAGACTCCTTAAGTTGTCTATGTTTATGGGTAACCAAAATAGCTTTAATAGAACTGTTGGACTGTATGTTAAGCATCTTGTGTGTATCTCTATAAAGCATTTGATACAAGAAATTGGAGTCCAAAAGAAGGACTTGAAGAAGATGACCTGAATTGATTGTCACGCCCAAACTTGCACAGTAAGTAGGGGTTATGTGAACTCCGGAAGGTTTTCATAAACCTTATAAAGCAAAAGTCTAATGTGACTACACTTGCTTGAAGGAGTGAAAAGCAACAGTTTTGTAGCATCAGGGCTGCATCCAATCTTAGAAGCAGGTAGTAGTTCACAAGCTTCAGGAGAAAAACTTGGAATAGCTATATGCTACAAATGATGCTCTTTTCTGCTTAAAAGTCCAATGTATCAATTTCTGTTATTTAGGGGTTTATTGCTGGTCTGTTGTACTACATTTTTATCATGGTCTGAGACTGTGACATCCTTCCATGGCTTTGTTCTTTCATGAATGGTGGTGTATGACTGAAAAAGCCATCACAAACTTCTGAATTATAGGTAGTCTCCGGAATGGACATACTCATCACCACACTTAAGCCAAAAGAAAAAAAAATACAGCTTGATTCATGTGACCATGCAAAGAAAAATTTTAACTTGGTGCCACTAATACTTGACACAGATGTTCACCTATACCCACAGCACCTTTATGGGCTTCTGTGGTTATCTTTTTACTTATGCTGGCTTGGCAGATTTGGCACAGCTAAGAGTGAATTTTATTAGTGCATCAGTGATAGATGTCCACGTGTATTCATTTAGATAGTGAAATTGCACAAGTATCACAAGTTTGTATGAGAAGGCA
This sequence comes from Haliaeetus leucocephalus, assembly GCF_000737465.1. Taxonomy (NCBI): domain Eukaryota; kingdom Metazoa; phylum Chordata; class Aves; order Accipitriformes; family Accipitridae; genus Haliaeetus; species Haliaeetus leucocephalus. The sequence goes on along the minus strand of NW_010973132.1, from coordinate 84,329 downwards.
GAAGGCAGGCTGGAGGTTTAACAAAAAAAACCCCAACAAAACCAAAAAAACAACAACAAAACTCTCCTAGTATACTGAATCTAGAAATACTGTTCCCTATGCTGTATGGATTCCAAGGTACTGTTTTATAACCACTTTTAAAGGGGCTTTCTCAAGCTTATTTATAAATCAAACTACTGAAGACTTAAATGTGCTGCAGCGTTTTCTGTTGACAAATATACTTAAGAGCCTATGCATCATCATACTGCAATCAATTGCAATCAGTTTGGCAATTACTTAGATAATCCTTGTTGGAAGGAATATGTCAATGGAAAGAGGTTCCTGTTTTAATCCTAATAATGCAAGCTGGAATGTGTCTTGTCTGCTGGTTTGTTTTTTGAAGTGGATGCCAGAAATTCTTATGATAAAATCAGGAATAATCATTATGCCAATTTAAGGAGACACCAGCTCCACCCCAGAAGTTCATAGGAAACAAAATCTGGAAAATTTGATCCAAGATGAGAAGCGTATGTTGGCCTTGGAATACCTCTCACTTACCCCAAATGTGGGTACCCAAATTCTAGAAGCCGATCTGCCTGTGTGACCTTAGTTTTATTTCTTGTCTATGAAATTGAGATGCTCTTGGCAGGGTATTGATAAGAAAAATATTTGTACTGTTGCAGCTGTGTGGTTCTTCCTCATGTATGTACTTGATTCCAGATATCTAGATCCAAGCAGGAATTAAATGGGGTTGATTTTAAAGGAATGGTAGTCAGTCAGCTCCCTAGTATCTGCAGTAGAGTGACTGCTATGTAGTTTGCAGTAGATTCTGAAGTGGCAATAGTTAAGTAGTATTTTAACAGAGGTGGTTTCTCATTTAAAATAGGAGTAATTATGGCACAGTGTAATATGTGAACCATATCATTACAAGCAGGTAAGCAGTCCAGGAGATTATAAAAATTCAGCCAGGGTTTTTTGATAAATTTTACTCAATTTGAAACTGGACCTTAAGAGCTAACTTTTGCACTTAGATCTTGCTCAATGCAATTTAAGCTGAACCCCAACAATACAGCGAAAGCAAAACAGTTTTGTAACAACTCGTTGAAGAAGCAATTTTTTTTCTGTAACTTTGTACAGAGCCCAAGTAGCAGCTCATAATACAGCTGCTCTTTCTAAAAAATTTATGTTTATGAATCTTTCCCATCTACTAACATATTTTATTGCTATTTAAAATAGCATTTGTTAATTTAACAATACTTTTAGTTCCTGAAAAATAGAGATCTCATTCTTCCTTTGCTTTGTAGGAAAGGGTGTGTATATAGTATAAGGAATGTAACTGGAATCTGTAAATCTTGGCATCTGGTTTATTCAGTCTGGATTATGTGATTTGCTTTGTCATTGTGTAAAAAGTACAGTATGTAAGTGCGCTTCACTGTTTGAATTAGGATTTAATATATGCAAACTCAAATTTGACTCTCTCACTTGGCTCTGTTTTTTTGCTGTGTGTCACTTGCACAGTTCTCTCTGCTATTTGATAAAATGACATTCTGTTCCTCAAAAATTCTTAGCTGTTATTTTAATCTGATGTTAAAAACTGAGGTAATGCATTTTATCTAATGTATTAAGAGCTTGAACTGGAAAAAATATTAACTGCTTGAGATCTCATCTGCCAGCTTTTTTTCTTCCCCATCTCAGTTTCAAATACAAATATCTAGAAATGCAAACTGATTGCTGACACTTGGTAATTGAACTAAATATGAGAGCAAGCTCATCCAACTGTCTCACTCCAGTAAACATTTTTAAGGGTTTATAGCACTAAACCAAACCTCACTGAATGAAGCTTTTATGTAGTTTTCAGTGGACATTTTATTAAAAAAAGATTGAAATGATGTTGCTTATTTGCTCAATGCTCCCCATTTGCATAAACTTCAAGAAAAATGCAGAGATCAGTGCTCCATGTTGGGGAGAAATGATAACTAAAAGTCTAATAATAAAACCACATTTGAAGTAGTAATTCAAGTAGTCTGGGCCAATCTTTTTGTTAGTTGAGTACTCAAGAAGATAAGACTTTTTGACCAATAAAGCAGTAATTTTACTTAGGAGGGAAACTGATGAAATATTACCAGTTCATTTAGGAACCCTGCAGTTTATTGTTGACTTAAACAGCTTGTTCTATAAGGGCCTGGTGCCAGTACTAAGAAACAGCCTGATCAGAATACTTGTTGACATTGTTCCTTGACATCTCCTACAGGTTTGGGGATGTAGTCCTAAAAAAGGAAACAGAAAAAGCCCCAAAAGCAGTAGACATTCCAACTTTCCTAAACAGATGAATACAGTTTCCTTAGTGAACAGACCTGGACTATATTCTGATAAATTCCAAATCTCTATATTGGAAGAGATAGCAAATAAATATTTTGTTCTGCTAAGCCAATTTCAGGAAACATGTAACTTCAAAACAGAATTGATGTAACAAATTAAAGCTTTCACACAAGACCACAACATACAGAGCTTAACAAATATATTGTTCCTAGTTCCCTGCAGCTGCAGAAGTGGACATGTTCACCAGGATTTCTGCAGTGGACAAGACTTGCTTAGAAAAACCTCGACGTTCTTGGACAATAATTTTTTTGGAAGCTGAAATGAGTAACTAGCAAAACTGTATTTATTATCCTAATCTCCAAATTTGCAAGCTTGTTACTGCTTTCCTGACAGGATGTTTTGGAGGACAGTGTGTCCCTGCCTTGAAGTCAAGGCAGGACAGGGAATAGATCTTCATCCTTAAGAACTGGAGCCATTTTAAACAATGATGCACCTTTGATATGTGATTGTCTGCAGAGAAGAAGAGTATCAGCTACAACACTTCCTCATATTGTTGTGTACTCAGAAACACATCACTACAAAAGTCTCAAATCTTTACAAAGTCCATGTTGTAAACTGGAGTGTGTGCAAAGCTGTAATTTATGAAAGCTCAGTTTCTTGTAGACCTTTATACTAATTAGTTTAAAACTCTACCCCTGCTTTTTAGATATAGTTTAGCAGGTTGTTTTACTCCATGTGACACAGCTGTTTTAAATGTAGCAAGATAAATGTTGAGGGGGATTTTTTGGTGTTTTTTTGTTTGTTTGTTGTGTCCCATCCTCCCTGTCCCATCCCCTGCTGCCCTCCCCTGCCAAATCATGACTTTTAATTTACAACCTTCACATCTATATAGGCTGACTAGTAAACAACTTAATAGTAGAATTAGAGGGCTGGGTTGGTGGGGATTTTGGGGGTTTGTTTTTAAAGCTGTGTTTTCTGCTGGAAGTCTCCTTGTGAACTTTTTCTCTGTGGAGCAACTGCCTTCTGTCCTTATGGGGCTGTGAGTTGGTGTTAGGTGAGTGCTTCTTCTGGATTACTTGGATTACTGCTGCTCATTATGGATTACTTGGATTACTGCTGCTCATTACGTAGGTTTCCCAATTTGAAGGAGTGTCACTAGTTTAATTTCAGTGGCATGGATGTAACATTTCAAGAACTACTTGACACACAGAATGCAGGAGGTATCATGCCAACTAATGAAGATTGGGTTTCTTTGCTCACTGGCCTGCACACTAAATTCTAAACCAGCAGTTTAATGTGTTTTCCCAGGTGTAGCACTCTGCATATGGGGCTGCTGGTCTGGAAAATCTGTCCTGAAAGTGTTGTCCAAAAAAGCTGAATCCCATTTTACTGATGCCATATAATATGCTTTCAGATGAGTGCAAAGGAGCTGTCTTTGTAAATTAAAATGAAATTACGAAGGGAGGTGTGTGTGTGGCATGCTGTGTTGTTGTTATTTTTTTCCCCTAAGATCTGATTGTAAATCTGATCTCTGATTACAACTAAAAGAGCTGCCAGAAGATCTAATGCAGTGGTTTGATAAGTGGTTAGCTCTTTGGGGAAGAGGTTTGGGAATGAATATCAATTTTCATAAAAGGTTTGATTTTTCATGTTTAAAAAAAAAAGGTGCTCTATTCAGGCAGTAGACTCTACTGACCAGAACGACCTTTGAAACAGAATCATTGTTTATACAAAGCTGTAGACTTGCTTCAAAGTAGAAGTTTTAAGTACTGATACTTGCTAGGAATTTAGGATTTAATTAAGAAGTGGCTGACATGCAGAAAGCCACATGCCAACTTAAGCTAAATATGTAGAATTCTAATAGAAAAATGATATAGTAATTAATAGCACCTAGCAATTTCATCAGGGATTATAATTATTTTGTAATTCTAAGTAAACTAGACATAATTTTGGCACTTGTGGCAGCTGTAAAGCAAATCTTTTCCCTTTAAAGGGGAAAAAAAAAAAAGGTGGGAAAAGGATAGGAGAGGAAATAATGGGAGACAGGGTGTTTAGGCCATTTGGATTAGATTTAATATTCACATCATAGTGGTGTGTTGACTACTGTGATGAAAACTTTCTATTAGTACCTTCAGGGAGATGGGCAAGAGGGGATTATAGCTGTGACATTCCTACTGAGAGTCTTTAATTTTGGTTTCTACAGAAATGAAGAGGACAATTGTCCACTCCCGAGCCTTCCTGAATATAAATGTGATGTTGCTTTTCACTTGCTGGATTGATACTGTGGGTTGGGGTTTTTTTTTGGGGGGGAGGGGGGTGTTTGTTTTTTTTTAGCTGAGAACAGAAAATGGAGATGAAAAGGCATGAATTTTCCTTGAGGCCAGAGCTTGCAGAGAGGCAGTTTCATCTGTCTGTGTTCTTTGCGTGGGTTGCTGAGGTCTGAAATCTGTTGGGACAGCAGGGCAGTCCACCTGGGAAGCTGTGACGGAAGGCCACAGCAGAGCGGCGCCGGGCTCTCTGAAGACCTTTGTCTTCACTGTATAGAGTACATACAGTACTAGTCCAAGCTCTTCTTTAACCCATAATCCCAAGCATAGTAGTGATTTGGATTGATTTAATTCAGGAATCATTTTTGCGTGTGGATGAAGGGAGTGGGATAAAATCATGTAAGAGCCAAGCGTTATTCTGCAGTGAAACTTTACAAGTTAAGTGAGCTGGAAGTCTGGCCCTAACTTACGTTTTGCTATTAATATTAGGACTTGATTTTGTACTTTGGTTACCTGAAGTCTGGTGGAAAGTGGGTTTTTTTTTCTTCCCCCCCCTCACATTTGCCTGTAGGATATTTTGCTATGAATGTGTTCAAAACATAACACTTTGGTATATGTTTAAATAGTAATTGATATTGGGGGTGGGTATTTCCTGATACTTAATGATGGTTTAGAAGAGTTAGTCATCATTGGCCAGGAAATACCAGCTCCAGATTAGACTGAGTTCAGTTATCTAAAAGATATTTCAGTGTCCATCTAAATGTGGTACGTTGTCAGAGACATTGTGTTCATAATAGCATCTTGTTTTGGTGTTTAATTATAGAATAAGTAGTGGTATGTGGGTTGTGTGTGCTATAAATATGTTGTCTTGGAGTCATTGCCTCTGCTGCCCCAGCTTTTGGGAAGTGGTCAGACAGCATTGCCTAAAACTTGATTTAAATTCTATAACTGTAAGAATTGCTTTTGGATTCTCAAACTGAAGAATACTTGCTACTTCTTCCTCCCGCCCCTCACCCCCCCCCCCCCCCTTGGCAACCACAGTTGCTGTCTATGTAAATATTACAGTATACTTAAGTTTGGGATTAAAACTGCATCTTTTCAGGTTGATCAGGTTCCCTTCCACTTTCTGAATGGGTATGGTGGTTTTGTGAATCATCAGGAAGCATTTTTTTCTCTCAAGAGTCTTACAAATGTTTACATCAACTTATGTTCTTCCGTTTACAGATTGACTTGGTGCATGTATGTACTTTTTCCTTGTCATTGACAGAAAGTTAAAGCACTGATATTAGACAAAATTGGTGTCTTATTCTCTCCCTTTCCCCCTCCCACAACCTTTATACAAATTGAAGGAGGGGCTTCTTTTGCTAATTATACTCTTTCCTACCATAGCAAAAAGCATTTTAGACTTGTGTTGGATTTTCACAGAAGTTCATCAAACTTTTTTTCAAGGCGAATTACCAGTCTTTTGATAGGGTTGAGCAGATGCCTTGATAAACTTTAGATCACTATTTAAGAGATCTTGAGAGATAAAATACCAGTAAGGCTGAGTAATGTTTCCTTTTTAATCCCATTCATCCTGCTTACCTCAGTTTAGATAAAGATGTGCCTCCTCCTTGCAGGAAAGGGTGCAGATGTGATAAAGCCCTTTGTACCAGCCAATAAACTGGTCAAATAAACTAGATGTGGAGTGTACAGTAGATGGTGTGTAATGATCTTAATAGCTTTAGTTATGTAAAAACAAAACAACCCCCAAATTGCTGATGATCTCCTATATAATAAGTGTATCTTGTTACTATATAACTTCTGCATTTTTTCTATGTTATTTTTTCAATATTGAGTACTCTCTCAAGGGCCTGAAATGCCAGATGTAATTTATCACCTAATGTAATGCTATTTGAAAGCACTTCCCCAGTTTTTTGTGGGTGGATATAAATTAATGACGATGTTAACTCTTCCATGGTTAGGTAGTCAGAATTTGGAAAGCGTGAAATCCTTTTCCTAGTTTAAAAAAAAACCCAAAACATATTGGCAAAAATCCATTGTATGGTGTTAAGATTGGACTCTGCATCTTTATCTTATAATAAAATTGAGGTATTGAATTTAAACCTTCTTATGAAAGATTAGATTTGATACAGTTAAAAGGCAAAATCACTTCTCCAGTTTATAGCTATAGTTCTGCTGATTTGAGGCTGCTTAATGCTTTAATGTGGGAAGCAGCAATCCAGAGAAGTGCTCTTATCAAATAATTGCATGTGCCATTGAAAAGGGATGGGATATTTTACAGAAAATATCTAGAAAAAGAGGTATGTATGTTACAGTGGACTTCTTTGTCATTCAACAGTGTGTTTAGAAAAGGTGGTACATCTTCGTGGATGACAGCAGTATGTTACTTCCTACAGTAACAGAGCTGCTGTCTCGGAATCATTACTCTTCTGCTCTCTTTGGTGAAGCAAGCTCTTTGCAGTTCGGTGCTCTTTAATTTTCAGATAGATAGTTAGTCCCCACTCTTCTGGGACATGTGCATCTTATTACTTGATCTCTCTAAACCCAGTAGCAGCTCGTACAGGGTTCATACTCCTGTGCTTTCAATCCAGCGTACAAGCATTAGCTTGTACTTGGCATGATAGAATAAGTAAGTTTATTGAAGAAAACTGGACAAAAATGCAGAGGCTGGTGTATACCAATATCAAAAAACTCTGGTAGTTATAACCAAATATTGTTTTTGTTTTCTGACATATAAAAAAAAAAAAGTATTTGTAAGCGTTTGCAGACCCCTTTTCCAGAGATATTTAGTCCAGATATTTGCTCCAGTCTTTACTATCTAGGTAAACCATGTTGACTGAATATTTGTGGGGAGTTGAGGGAGGATTAAAAGCACTGGTGACTTTTGTAATTCAAGGCTGAAGTGAGAAATTCTGGGAATGTCTTCCTGACTGTCTTAATCTCTTTTCTGCCTTTTGGCTTCTTTCCTTCTCAGGACGGGTGAATTTTTCTAGCTGTGACCTTGTAAAAATGTGTATTGGGACTTAACTGTGTAATTGTAGGCCTCTGTGCTTCCATTAAGTATTGCGCTCCTTTGGAATAGGCTAAAACTTCCTGCTGTCTAGGCTTGTAACTGTCTTATTAGTACACCTAGAGATCCTTTCTTCTGCATCGTTATTTTTATAGGTGCGTGCTGAAGAGTAAAGTAGCTCTATCAGTCAACCAACAACTTTTGGACATGGTGAGTGAAAGCAGGATTCATGAATAACACTTGATTCAATTTATAGAACTAAACATACTACTCGGTTTACATATGAGAGCCAATTTAAAATGTTTCACTCTGGACGTTACCCTGCTCCTTGCCAGGTGTTTTTGCAAGTTTTCTTAGGTTATCGGTGAGCACAGCTGGAGCTGGCTAAGCTTTGCATGTGCCTTGAAGGTGCAGAGGGAAATGAGGCATCTCCTGTAGAGAGCAAGGAACCTGCAGGTGGCCTGTCCCACTAATGCAATTGCTCAGGCTTTGCAGAAAAGGCATGGTGTCACTGGAGGTCTTGCTTAAGTTGTTGTACCCAAGAGGAGGACCGTTACCGCCTGCTAAAAACCACTGGTTTCCGTTCTCTGTAATGGAAGGATGGACTTTATGAGCACATTAACTGCAGAACCAAAAAAAAAAAAAAGGTGCAGTAGATTATTTTTATGTTGACAGTGTCAGTGCTGCTTCTGGTGGAATGCAATAAATGGCAGTCATGGTAAGCTGCGCTAGTTTCTGTAGCAGGATATAGCTACTGCCTCTAATAGAGGTGTCCTAAATGGATTATGATTGTAGTAATCTCTTACAAAATGCTTGCTTGAGAGTCGGGTGCCTCAGAACTGATGCAGGTGCTACCAAAACCTGCGCAAAAGCAGACAGCTGAGGATGGCTTCGGTTTGTGTGCACTGCAGTGTCTTACAGATCTGAGTTAGGTACCTCAGACGTAGCCTTTACTTTGACCCAAGGCTGCGTCCAGTTTGTTTAGGTTTCCCAGAAGCTTTTCAGTGTGCCTGACCCAGAACGAAGGCTGTCCAGGCCCTTCCTGTTGTGTGTCATGTCTGTGTACCTAATGTGAGGGGATGTGGGTGGTGAAGAGAATTTGCAGGGAGTGTCTTGGGGCAATCTGTACAGCGAAGCCTGTGTCACAGCCGCATTCTCGCCTTACGCTCTCTCTCTTGCAGAGGTTTACCTTTTCATGCTCTGAATTTTTGAGAATTGTATCATCTGGATTTATTTGTGTGTACTGTAGCTGGCCAAGTCTGTGTGGGTAGTAATCAGTGGGCTTCTTAAAACAACATACGTTTTTTTCAAATGGTGAGTTAAGTACTATGGAAACCAACAACTTAATTCTACAGGTAGAAGTGAGCGTTTCGTAGGAGGTGGAAACCAACAACTTAATTCTACAGGTAAAAGTGAGTGTTTCATAGGAGGCTTTTCTTTTCAGATCCTGGGTAGACTGGATTCAAATAATTAATGGAGGTATTTGTTAGCACTTCTGATTGAGTTAGGTACGACAACGTACTCTCAGTCAGTTCTGCTTTCTTAGACCAGTTGAGTAATGTGTTTATTCCCTGAACTAAGCTTGTGAACTTCCCCTTCATTTCTTGTAAACTGAATACCACATCTTTTTACCTTAAGATTTTTGTGAGTTTTAAAATTTGAGAGATTCTATGGAAGATTGTAAATGAATTGTGAGGCATCCTCAGGAAGTTTATTCCTTTTTAAATGTGCATTCTAATGTAGCTGAGAACATTGTCTACAAGTGCTTTTTAAGTTCTCTGAACTCATCTCTACCAAAACTTTTAAATTTAGTGAGATCTTTAAATAATATTTATAATTGTACTCATAGTGGGAATCTTTAACCACTTAGAATGGATTCAGAAAATTAGTTACTAGTTACTGATCTGTTGAAACAGTTTGAAACTTTGAAATGTATTAAATAAATACTGGGGGGTTTTACATTGTATTTGATAGTTAAATTTTTTCTCTAGTTTGAAGACTTGAGCCTTGCTTGGATTTGCTTTTAAACATCATACTCAATAAGCAGATCCATAATGCTACTAATATTCAGATTTCTACTCAAAATCTATTTCTTCTGTGATGCGTGTCAATAATTAGCCACCTTAAAAGCTGGGTAAGGTGCCACTTAGCAATAGCTGTGCTAATGATGAAGTAATTTCTTTTTACTCATGTTTTAGTCCTTATTTCCTTAATTTTTTCCTCCTCAGACCTAAGACATAATGCATAGTAAGTAATACTGACACACATTGCCTGCTCCCATAATCTGTGGGTAACTGTATCTTCAAAACCCACATTGTTTATTTTCTTCCCCATTCCCAAAATAATCGTATGAAGGAGAATTAGAGCCAGAGGACTCGGTTCTGATTTTGCATCAAGGTAATAATGGATTAACTTTACATAATGTGCATCAACCTGGGATGCTTAGGTTTTACAGAGGTGTTAAGTCATCTCTCTTGCTGGTGTATTGCAATTCCCGGGGTCCCTTCTGGAGTCTCCCTTTAGAAAGGAGGAGAGCTTCACATGTTGTAGCTATTTTAATTTTACCAACATAACTGTTTTTATGTGTAACGTAATATTATTATCCAGCAGAAAATACAGCCTTCTACTGTCAATGTCAAGACTATCCAATATTTTAGGAATGCCTCCTAACCTTCTTTCCAGCATCAGGGAAATCAGTATGTCAAATATCCCTGTCTTGCACAATCCCCACCCCTCTACCTTTTCAGGGGAAAAATTTGCAAGCTTGCTTTAGGTGTCCTGACTATTGTGAAATGCAGGATTAGATATTTTTTTAAATCTAGTCAGATTTTAATTGTTTCACAAATCCAGGGTGGCTTCCAGAAGAGAGCCTTAACAGTAACAAAATTTACAAAAATCCTTCTTAGTAGAGAAGTCACTTAACTACAGAGAATATTTTGAAAAGCAAAAATATTCTTCGTAGAACAGCATCCCTCCAAAAAAACCAATTAAACAAACAAAAAAAAATCCTGGAGTAAAAACAAACTGCAAAAACTGGAGCAGATTGGATGTATGTTCATCTATGACTATGATCTTAAGCATGGGCAGATTTTAGGTATGTTCTGTGAAGTTAATTTATCTGGTCATTCAAACCTTTTTGGATCTTTTGCTTTATTAGATGATAATAAGGAAGGATGGAATTGGCTTATCCGCTCATCTCTGATGTCCCAAGTTTTAATTCATGCTGTTTGAAATACTGAAACTTTTAAAGATTAATCTCAATTACTCTGGAAATTACCACTACATCAGGAATTATAGAAGTTAATTTTAATAAAAAGTATTCAATCTGAGTCTGTCATCAAGTTAGTAACCTATACTATGATTTTTCACTGCAGAAGCAGGATAGGAATGATACAGAGCAACTGCCAGTCTTATAGTCCCTCTCTGAGACAGAAAACATGGAAATGCCTCTTGCTGCAAAGTTGGGTTTGCAGTACAAAACTCGGACCTCTAGGGAGGCTGCTGATGCTCCTTAGCCGAGCCTAGCAGTATGTCAAACATATTTGTGTTTTGTCTTCATCCTTATGTCTTGTGTTACAGGGCAGTCTGCTACCAGTTAATGTATTTTTTCAAACAAATTTTACTCGTTTTATCTAGAAAAGATAAATTCAGTAACAGGATTGTACTGCATGCATCAGTGTGTAATATATGGGGGGAATTTGTCTATAGCCCAAACCCCTGATTTCTTCCACAGCCTTATCTCTCAGTTGCTCTGTTTTCATGAGAGTTCAGAGTGCGCAGGCCATATGCCTTAAAGTAGGCCCCTTCCTGAATCTCCTCTTCTTCCTTAATTTTATATTGCTGAAACTCTACTCAGTGTGTAATTAGCATTTGAGTCTCCTACGTATGACTCCAATCTCCTCCTATATCTGCAGAACCAGATATTTATAGCAAACCTGCCTAAATTTATTATTCCAGCAGTGAGAAACTGATTCAGTGTGCATTGTGATTTCTCCTGCGCCTACGTCAGTGACCAACTGTTGAGTTTTGGCATGTGTTGCATTCCTGGGTGTGGTTGTAGGACAATCCAAGATAGCCTCGGTTATCTTGGCTTTGTTACAGCAGCCTGTCAAAGTTCAGAGGTTCATATTAGAGGCTATGAAAAGCATTTCATTCCAGATTGTGAAGTTATTTTTTCACCTTCATCTTTACTTCTTTTTTTGCAAGATTTGAGGGAGAGAGAAGTTACATGGGTAATAAGAAAGGCCTGGTGTAGTTCACAAATTCAATAAATTTTAAAAATATTGTGAGTCATAGGAATAAAAATTTCTGTAGTTGTTGTTGCTTTTCAGCTTTGGGGTTTAGAATCCTGGGTACGCTGAATTTAATCCTATTCTTTCTGCTATAGATGCAGGGTTAAGGAGGTTTCATCTTGTAACACTAGTAAGTGTACTTCAACCAGCACGACTGTAATGTTTAATCTTGAGAAGCTTCTAAAATGGAAGTTGACTGACCAAGACAGGACTCAGCTGTGAGTTAAGGTTGAACACAGAAGGGCTAAGTACGGGAAAGAAAACGAAGACTGAGCATGGAAAAAGAAAACCCACAGTAGTTTTCAGACATGATGCATAGACTGCAGTCCCTTCTTGTGACAAGGAACTCCCAACAGGCAATGTGAATATGTGTGTACTGGAAACTGTTGTCACTTAATAGTGTTGGCATCGCTCAAACTCAAGACTTGGAAAACCTAAGAAAGTTCTGTTGGTTTGTATAGTCAGACACCGTAATTTATAGAAATGTTTCTGTATAATCCCTGTATAAACAGTGCTGGAGGTCAACTTCCAGTGGTCATATTTCACAACAGAGAGAGGTGGAAAAGGAGAATGTGATTTTTGCAAATGTGGCCTCCTTCTTTATAGAGTATTTTTCTCATAGACAGTGAGGAGACGATAAGAATGTAAAAGTCGTTAAGAACTCTGAACTTGTTCATATACTTCAGCTCTCCTTAACAGGAAAGATGGATTGACGAAACCAGGCTGCTGTTGCAAATTCTTACATTGCTACTTTTGCAGCTTGATAAATTTTATTGAAGAAGCCTTATTTATGCAAAATATTGAGTGTAAATAACTGAAGAACATGTTATTGCATAGATGATTGATCTTTTGTGGGTAATATTTGTGAGTTTATCAACTTTGCCTAACCACTGGAAAAAATCAATTTGGTATAACTCTTAAATACGCTTGGTGTGAAATTTGAGGAAAGGTGGTTTGTGGCTTCCAACAATACTTTTTGAGGCATGTAATACAAATGCCTGTAGATACTTGCATAATTTTACTGTCACGAGGCTAAATTGGCCAGATAAATATATGTAATAGCTACTTGGCTTTTTTTCCTCCTGATTTATAAGAGTTCTGCGATGCTGCTCTTTTGGAGTAGGAATCCAGCTTCTCAAGTCTCAATGCTGGGAAACCTGTGTGATAAAATGCTTGTACTTGTACTCTCTACAGTGGTAAGCTAGGCTGCTGCAAATGTCAGAAGAAACCTCTTATAGAGAGATGAGTTCTATAGTTCTTGTCTGAGAACCCTTTCCTTTTCCAGGAAATAATACTACTGGAGGAGACCACTGTCTTTAATAGTGGTAGCTGTTTGTTTAATGCGATGTGTGCAGCTCCAGAAAGCTGCAGGTAAGATGCTGCTGTGTAGATGATCTCAGGAGGTGAAGTTTGAGCTGGGAAGATACAGAACAAACCATAAGCAGAGTAGAAGGATGGCACTGTAATATAGATAAGCGGCACCTGATGGACAATCAGCCTTTGAAATGAAATTTGTCCTTTAAGAAGTAATGTGAGGTATTTGCACCCAGCAGGTGCTAGAAAATGCACCCTACCCATTCTGATGTAGACAGCCTTTGGTTTGTTAGTGCTTTGTTGATGTATGTTTGGAAGACACTATTTGCCATCAGTTAACCAGGGGTGAAGATTGCTAAAGCTGCTGGAACAACAGTGGAGTTTGAGTGGACTTTCTAAGTTCTGCCATGTGCACTAATGTTTTCCAGCCAAGTGAAATATGTGGCTTTGGTAATCTCAAAGGGACATAAAATGATGCTTGGTCCCACCGGGGTTGAGGTCAAGATCCACTCTCGTGGAACTTGCCAGTGAGAAGGGATTATGCCAGCTTCTTAGGAGATCTGATTTTCCTAGAGTGCAACAAGCTGGCTTTCTGTCTCAATTCAGTACCTATGTCACTGACTTGCTATTTGCATCCCCTGCTCATAAGTTCCATTCCTGTGAATGTAGTAAATAAGGTAAGTTTAACATACATAGAGGTATCGTAGGATAATTGAGGAACATGTAATTGATTCCCTGTGAAGGAAGGTGGTGTTTTCTCCTACATGATTTTAATGACATTCTAAGCGGTGGTATCAATATTATCAATGTCCTATATGCTGCTTATTTTATAAGGGACAACTGCATATTCTGTAAGGAATAGACTTTTTTTTTTTTCTGGTTTCTGGACTTAGGAAGGAAAGGCAGAGGGCACTGTTAAGAATGGTGATCTATGAATGGAGTAGTTACGCTACAGTCACCTGCCAGAATATTTTTTCAAGGTGCTGCTCGAATCAGTGAACCCTGTGACTAGTCACTGGTGAAGATAACACAGTTGTGACTTTTGTGGTTGTGTGAATCTGGCAGCACAATATCCAGTATCCTTTGCACTGAGTCCTTATCATGCCTGCCCTGCTACTGGGTGCCAGCTGTTACATTGCAGGCATTTTTAGACTGCTTTCCTCTTCATCCTGTCTTCTGCTACCAAGCTCAGTTGCTACCCCAGGAAGCAGCTGTCTTTTGTAGAAGTAAGGTGATGTGTTGCCATCTCGGTATGGAGAACAAGGCACATCATTTCATCTACCAGCCTGGGCAGCAGCAGCACTATTTCCTACTTGCCCAGGCTGTAGAGCTCATACTGCTTCTATCTCAAACTCATTCATACCAGGATTGAACTTCGTTGCTTGCTACTGTGGTCATCCACTGGCAGGCAATGCACAATTTGGCAATGGTAGAATCTGAATAAGTTATTCAGAGGAAATTCCTGTGAGTGATGACTTGGTTACTTTGATCTGCTGCTTGCTCTGTGCTGTGTCTGGTTTTGAGGAGTGACTGGTAGCAGTGTGCTGCGCTGCAGATGTGGAAAGGCTGCCAATGTGTGCAGGATTTCAGGGTCGTTGGGTGATATTTCTGTCTGTGCTGAAGTGTTTTCTGACTTTTACTCTTCCGATTCTCTCCCCCATGCTGACGTGGGGGGGAGTGAGCAAGCGGCTGTGTGGTGCTTAGTTGCCGGTTAGGGTTAAACCATGACAAGGCTGGAGGTAAGATCTCATTGTGGTACTGGAAAGACCAAGTATTTTGGCTAGATTGTTAGAGAATCAAATATACTGCTTCCATTTCTTGATCAATGTTTCCTTTAAAAAAATCTTCATTATCATGGAGGAATTTTGCGATTATTAATTTGATATTCGGTGAAAAGGGTAGAAACCATCTCTTCGGATGTTGACTGACTTATTTATTTAGAGAAATATATTTTCATTGTTAGGTATACTTAATGTAGGTTTGTATGACTGAAGTGTTTTTTCTCTCCACTGAGTCTAATGGGAGTATAAATAACCAGTTTGGATGTGGACCCCTGGATTTATAGACATCTCGAGCTGAATGTGATAATTCTCACTGAGCATGTAGTTGTGGATTCATGATATATTATTGCTGATAAGCAATAATGTGTTACTAATTTTAGTTACCATAATGAAACCTGGTAACTTCTGTGAAAGGAAATGTCTGAGAGATTACTGTCAGTATTTAAAAAAAATAGCACCTGTGAGATTTTGTACCAATAGCATTTAAATTCCTATCTACTGCCTCCTTAAAGACAAACATTACTATCTTTATAATCAAAAGGCTTTAAATGCCAGGCGATAGGAAGAGAGAATAGGGAGGGAAGTGTGCATCTCTTTATGAGAGCCAATCTGAGAAACTTGACTTGGAGTTCTTCAAAAAAACCCCAAACTTTAAATGCGGTCTGATTGATCTGTCTTTTTATCCCTTAATTTATTTGGACCAGAAAAATCCCCCACCCCAAATCCTCCACAATTCCATTGAGATTCTCCCCTGCCTGCCCCATTACCCCCAACTGATAATATGCAAACATTGAAATTAGTAAGATAAAAGGTTTTGGCATAGGTCTGAGAAGCTTTAGGTCTGTTGTCATGAACAAAGGAAAATTCAGCCTTGACTGGAGTTGTGGCAAGTTGGTATAATGGTGCTACAATTTCAGATTGTGGGGTTGTTCTTTAAAAGAAACACTTGAAATAATCTAAAAATCCATTGGCTTTTGAGGTACAGGGAGGAAAGGACATAAGTTCTCAGATGAAACCTTTTTTAGCCCATATTGGACTTGACTTTATCATCTCTCTTTTTTTTCAGCCCATAGGTTCATATTTTTTTTGTATATCCATGGAGTCAAGGTTATAGCTTCAAGAGAGAGGGAGTTTTAAGAAAAGTGCTATTACAGAACCTGAGGGAAAAAAAAAAAAGTAAGTCACCAAGTCGACATATTCTTGCTACTGTCATAAGAACATTATGTTCTGGTAACTGATTCTATGACACTCGGGGTTGGGGAATTTTTTGCCACAAATTACATAGATCAGGATTTTATGAAGTTATATACTTTAAAAAGATACCTCGTTAGTTATGTTGCTATATATAATTTTCAAAATCGCTGAGTAAGTGTGCCACTGAGGTTGTGCTTGGATCTTCTTTAGGCTTTGCAGTAAGCAGACATGAGAAACGTTAGGCACAAAATGAGGTTTTACATGCTGTATAATCATAAGGAATACTAGTTGTGTATATAGAAAATTGTACCAGAAAGCTGAAATTGTGTTAGAGTACCCTGTTTAGACTCCTCTCGTAGGGACTATGGTGACAGATTCCGTAAGCATCTTTTGAGTTCTTCTGTGTGTCATGAAATGTGTGGCTTGTATTAGGCTCTAGAGAGGATGTGGAATATTTTTAAAGGTATTTAACTGATGGGGGAATTCAGAAAACATTGCATCCTGTGTGCTTAAAAGAATTTATAGCTTGTATCTGACTTCATTAAGCTAGCTTCTGATTTGATTACATTTGTGTAAAGCAAACAGATTTGGGAGATAATCCTGTTAGTTCCTGGTAATGTTTTGCAAAGGCTATTATGAGAAAAGAGTTATGGAACAACTCAAAACTTGCATTGGACAAGTGTACAAATGTTAAGATTAATTCCTAATATAATAAATAAGAATATTTCTGTGAAGAAAAATTTGTGTTCTTACAAGTCAACCACAGTTGCTATGCTGGACACCAGAGTGAGTTCTTCGAGAAGTTTCCGTCCATCTTTTATGTGAAAGTGAACTTTTTTGTGTTGCAAGGCTTATTGAGGGATGATCAAATGATTTTCTGGTATTCTGACAGTCAGAAAAAGTTACTGTATCTTTTCTCTAGGCTCATTTTTATTATCAAAACCTGCCATTTTCACAGAAGCTTGATGCAAAGCCTTCACAATTTCACTTTGAGTTACAAATTAATATTAAAAATGCCTTTTGTGACACTTCAGTGACTGACTGAAGTGCTTGGGCCCACTGCAGTAATGGTATAACAAGGAGTCATCTGTCATCCTGTGAATGTATGAGCTAATTTTTCCTCACACATACTTCATGGCAGTTTAGCTAACTAACATTTTCTAATTGAGATTGACTAGTGCACACATGGCTTGTTGCCACAGTAATTCAAATTTTGTGAGCTATCTGAAATATACAAATTCATGTGCTGGTTTTCATTTAAATGTCTCGAGCTATAGAAACTTCTGCTTCTGTGGGTTTGGGAAAGGGAGATCCTTAGCACGTGTAGTGAGCCAGGTCTTGCTGGTCCTGGTGTAGCTGGGTGCTAACAACTCTGCTGTGATGCTGTGACAGCTGTAACATGGGGGTTTGGCCAGTTGAATTGGTGGTGAAGGGAGACCAGCTTGTGAGTTATGCTGGTTTGCAGCAAGGGCTCCGTAGTGCAGTAATTCTCTCTGATACAGTCAGTGTTGAATCTCAAGGAAGAATAGAAGTTGAAGGCAGGCATGAAATAAGCCTTCCCAGCTGGTCAGATTGGACTGGGTGATTTTCTGAATGGGAGGCTGCACCTGCACTATAGTTTCTAATAGCCTTCAAAAGTTTTCATCAAATTATTAAACTGTTTTGGGGTTTTTTTTAATCCTTTTCTATGTTCAGTTTGTAAAACATCCCATGGCAAGGAATTGTGCAAGTTAATGCTGTATCGTGAGAGAAATACTCTTTTATTTTGAAACCTGGACTGCTAAAGAATTCCATTGCTTCTCTGCAATTTCTACAACATAAGAATTGGAAAATCATCATTCCCTGCTCATTTTCTGACACTTGTGATACTATAATTTTTTTAGCTCTTCCCACCAGCAAATTGGTTTTCTGAGGTGAAGACCTTTGACGTGTCTAATCTGTCCTTGAACAGAAGTCGTTGATGTAGTCCTAATTATCCTTGTTACTGTCCCACACCTTTTCGTTTCATTTCAGAAAGGTGTGCTGGTTTTGGCTGGGATAGAGTTTAAGTTTCTTCACAGTAGCTAGTATGGGGCTTTGTTTTGGATCTGTGCTGAAAACAGCTAATGCCGAGATGTTTTTGTTACTGCTGAGCAGTGCTTACACAGAGTCAAGGTCTTTTCTGCTTCTCACCCCACCCCACCAGTGAGTAGGCTGGGGAGGCACAAGAAGTTTGGAGGGGACACAGGTGGGACAGCTGACCCCAGCTGACCAAGGGATATTCCAGACCATATGTTGTCATGCTCGGCACATAAAGCTGGGGGAAGGAGGAGGAAGGGGGGGATGTTCGGAGTGATGGCATTTGTCTTCCCAAGTAACTGTTAACATGTGATGGAGCCCTGCTTTCCTGGAGATGGCTGAACACCTGCCTACTGATGGGAAGTGGTAAATTAATTCCTTGTCTTGCTTTGCTTGCGTGCACAGCTTTTGCTTTACCTATTAAACTGTCTTTATCTCAGCTCATGAGTTTTCTCACTTTTCCTCTTCCGATTCTCTCCCCCATCCTGACGCAGGGGGAGTGAGCGAGTGGCTGTGTGGGGCTTAGTTGCTGGCTGGGGTTAAACCATGACAAAGGGTATATTAACTACAAGAACTATGTGGTATTGAAGCTGAGTGCAGTCTGGTCTTATGCTGTGGCATCTTACTGGTTTTGCTCTGCTCCTTTCATAATAATTCTTGCTACTGTTTGCTTATTTGACAGTTACATTTTTAGAGGACTAAATGTGATTTATGGTCTTTCCTAGACAATGGTAATAGCTGAATTAATATTCATCATTATTTATAGTTAGGGTCATTCTCTTACCCTTCTTCCATGTGCTTTTCTCTGCTGTTTTTATTACAGAATAATTTCTTCTTGTGAGATCCTTTTGTATCTCTAAAATCAGTTTAGTTTAATCTACTCTAGAACATTTTGCATTAGCTGTAAACAGTCGCTTAACTGTTTGCTTTTGAGAGCATATATGAATAAAATAAAAATCACTGTTTCCAGTGGAGAGCCCTGTGTAACTTCTTATTCTGCATCTGAGCATGCTATTATTATTGTGGATTTACCTGGTGTCTCTATACCTGAATACTACTTGGTAACAGGCTTGGCAGCACTACTGTCCATTGTCACTGGATACTTCTCATAAAGCTGATACAAATTTATAGTTTGTTGTTCCAAATGCTTCCAGAACAGGGGACTGGACTTCTAAGGCTGCTCTGTGCTGGTGCAGAGCACTGTTGTTGGATCAGTTGTCCAAAATGCTGTGGCTTTCACTTTTGTGTTGAGAATGACCATCGTATATGAAACACTGCTTAAAGCTTCGGTATGAATAGATTTTTTTAATCTTGCTAAAATGGATCCTCCAAGTAATCTGGTTTATGGTGCATGTTGGTTCCTGAAACCCATGCTCTGGATCTGTAGCTTGCTTGTCTGCTGTTTCTGCTCTCACTTAAGATCTAGAACCAAAAATACAAAGGTATGATTGACTGATTTATATTTGACCTTTTCTACTCCTAAGCAGCAGATGCTTGCTGTACTGGATGCAATTCCTTGTCTATTCAGACACTGTATAGAACACTCATAGGTCCTGCTGAAGTAACTCCAGTGTAAAAACCTTAGATTTGTGACTGATTTACCAATAAAATATGCTTATTTTACTTGTAAAAGTTACTTTCTTTTGATTTTGAAAATGCATTTATTTTTGTGAGATTTGACATATTTAACTTCAAGCTTTGGTTCTTGGATTTGGGTGATTAAAGGAAATATTTTTCCACTGTTTCAGCCCTTTTTGTACTTTCTTTAATATCTAATGTCTTTTCTAAATTCAGCATGTATTTGTAAAGATACCTTTTAAACCCAAGATGTTCATGTTTGAAAACTGTTTAGTTGTCTGACATTTAGCTGCCCTAAATGTAAATGACTCAATTGGAAATGTCATGACTTGGTTAGTTAAAATTCTTCACATGCATGCAGATGAGCTGCAAAGCAGAGTTGCTTGAACTGCTTTCCACAAGGCACAGCTAGTGTTTCTTTAGAAAACTTTTGCTTATTTTCAGTTATAGGTAGTATAATTCAGCTCGCTTTATATCACATAGAGTATTTAGGAGACCTGCTTCTCACTAGTGACTGACAGTCATTGCAGGGTATTTTTAGACTGAGCCTATAAAACAAGGGGATTACTGCCTTATATCTCTGCAACTAAACATTTTAGCATACTGTATAGGACTGTAGTCAGAGTTTACAGTTGCTATGGAGTCTGATGAATTGGGACATTTGCTTTAGAATAGTTATTGATGGAGAAAATGAGGCTTTCTTATTTGCTGAACTTCACAGGTTTGGGAGAGGCAAGTGATTTCTCTCTTATGACTGCTAGAAAGAGCATTGCGTATCTTCAGGAATAACTTCTGCCTTGCAATGATCAAACTTGTGTTTTGCTGGCACTTTAAGAGTCTGAGTGTGGTTGCTGTGCTGGTACTTCTGTTACATACTGTTGTGGAATACTGAATACTGTATTTAATTGCTGCAGTCTGGGGATATTTATGTTTGAAGAGTCTGGCATATTTCAAAAAATTCTAAGCTTTAGGACAGGGCTTCTGGTAGCTGAATGTTTTAGCCACACAATTGTTAATGGTGTATTGGAGTACAGTTCATGATTTCATTTCCTGATATTTCATAAGCTATCTGCAATTTTTGTTTAACTCTGTTTTTTGCCAATAAGTTGTTGCTGTCATAACACCACCCCCCCCCCCCCCCCCTTCTTCCACTCTTATCTGTGGTGCAAATAGAATTGTCAAGTGCTCTGGAAAACAGCTGTGGAGTGCTCACATGATACCTTAGCTCAGGTATGAGACAGCAAGAAATCTGATGGATTTGAGAGGATGGCTAGTACCTCACATCTGATGATGACAGTGCATCACAATTTCTAAGAAAGCTGTCAGAAATTTATGGTATCGTTACAGCTCTGACCTACTTGGTCTTATATAAAGAGTTTAAAGTTGCCATTTCTGCTGTATTTTCAAAGCATGATCTAAATATTACTTTCACTGCTGGAAGGTGAGTTTTCTACAGCTGAAATGCTTGAGTAGTCTTTTTATTGTGTATCCAACACTTTATTTTTTTGCAACAAGGAAAATCCCCTTAATTTGAACATTAAATAATAATAACAATAACAAAATGTATTTACTGGCTCAACAAATGAGCTCATGCTTTACCTTTATGTGTATTTTGATGTCTTAGAATCCTTGCTTGTAGTATTGTGTTATTAGATCTTAATTGGGTAATGAAAGGGTAAATGGGTTGGAAAGCCATGTGGTGAATAATGTGGTTAGTCATACTGTATTGCGTAAGGACTGTTAATGTTTTAGTGAGCATGCTCATATGGTTACATGCCTTCATTTGCTTCAGTGTGACAGTGCTGGATTTAATTAGATTTTATGGGATCTAAACTCACAAAAAGGCTCAAAGTTCTGCATTCAAAATCTGACACACGGGGTGACCTTTTCTTCCTTAGAAGATAAGGGTACTCTGTGTTCTTGTGCTGGTGAATAATTGCAGAGAAGCTGTTACAGGGCAATTGCAGCAAGTTTTGGCTAACCTTTACAGTAGGCTTGGAGAGATAGGGCATTACATGTTTTTGTACTGTGTAAGTGGGAGAGGAGGGGACACAGTTTGTTTAGCAGCAATGCTTAATAAGGATTTTTCAGAGAGTAAAACTCCATTCTGGCAGCTTCATAATAGACAGGGACAGACTATTTACCTTGGCAGCAATCAACTTGCCTTCCTAGCTTGCCTCTTTCTTATAAATGAAACGTTCTCACCTTGTCATCTTAAATTTAGAGATTCGAACTGTGCATTAGACAGCAAAACAGATCTAAATGTTTTGAACCACTTCTTTATATTTGTACTTGTCCTGCAGGTAAGCCTGGCAAAACCAACTCTTGTCCCAAGAAAATGACTTGAAACAAGCATGTTTCCTCGCTGATGTCCTAGTGTCCTGGTTACAGCCAAGATTTACAATAATGTTGAAGTGTTAGCAGTGAACTGAGTTTTATAGGAAAAAGCAATGTGGAATACTGTTCTGAAATATGTGGGTTGTTTGCATTTCCTGGTGCAGACCCTTGCGGATTTCGTAATGAAATTCAAGTTTTGATAATGCTAAAAAGGTAGCTGTTAGACATGAGTCTTTGGACGGGTGTGACCAGGTTGTACTTGCACAAGAACTCAAAGCCACGGAGTTTTCTGAGGATACAGATCTTCACAGCCGTGCTGAGGAATGTTTCTGGAGTGTTTTCCTAGTAAGTAGGTTAGACAAACACATTTTTTTTTATGAGATTAAGATAATTTGCATGTCCTCTTAGGTCTGAAGTATCAGGTAACTTTGGCAGGAAAAATGCATCCTTATTCAGAAAGCTTTGATGTCAAGAAATGCCCTGTATTTCTTAGGTAAAAAAACATACTAGAGATGGACGGACTTGTTGCTCTGGGTTTCAGGCTTTGTTTGGCTTGGTCCTTTTTTTTTATTAGGAATATTAGGTGTATTTCACTGGGAAAGGGCACATAGGAGCTGATAGTTCTGCAGCTGCTCCTGCCTCAGCAACGTGGGGGCAGCAGGCAATAGAAGTATGAATAACACTTTTTTTTTTTTAATTACTTAGTCTGATTGTAACATGTTAATGGAATTAGTTTTATGTGGAGGTTTGTAAATTTTACAATGATCCCTATAACACCTTGTTCTTAAACCTAGATTTCCTTGCTGTTTGAAATGCATACTTCTAGGAATTTTATTGATGTGTCAATTTGGTCTACTGATGGTTCAGGCTTGCAGGACGACTTGTACTATAAAGCAGGGGGATGGCACGGGGGGGTTGGGGGGATGTCCCCTCCTGTACCCTGGCTACTCTGTATTGGTTGCAGGCAGCAGAGAGTACTTTGTCCTTATTTGACCCATGACTTTCTTTTTTCTAAATTGGTAAAGTAAATAGGAAAGAGTATTCAATTCTGAGAAAACAGAAAGTAATCCCAAACCCTCCTAATGGTTTTAAAAAACTGGCTGAACTGAAGACTTAAAATAAATTTTTATCCTTTTCCATTGCAAACAAAAAAGATACCACATATTTGAATGCAGATTAAATAAGCTTTGTGAAGACTAGAGTTCAGAAGAAAGATAAAAATGGGTTTGTGCTGGTTTTTTTGTCCTCAGTGTTGAAACTGTCAGTGGTTGCTGAGTGTGAAATTTGTAGTACCCCTAGCCTAAAATCTAACCACTTAAATTTGTGAGTGCAATTCAGGTACCAGTACTGTGTCCTTCTGCCCTGCAGATTCTGTAGTTTGGATCACCTTGTAGGAGCAACTGCTATGGAAGAAACATTTATGCAAAATGTAAATGAACTGCTTATCTGGAGGTATGGGTACATGTGTAAACTCCTGCAAGGCAAGCTAAGCTCCAAATTTGCATCACCAGCAGCTCCCACCTGATCTAACTTCAGTTAAGGTGAAAGCTTACCCATCTCTCACTGAAGGGTAAATTGCTGGCATATGCTCACTGAAGGGTAAAAGTGAATACATACATACAGCAGAATGGCTAACAAGACATGAATTAACATGCTAGTTTATCTTGCAGTAATTTGTTCTGCAGCCATAACCTGATGATGCACAAGGCAATGAAGCCAAGAGTGCTTCAACATGCACTTTTATCTGTGCCAACATTGTTTCTGTCTCTGTGCTGCCCCAAGTTATCAGTGAATGGATATAGGTTAAAATGATACCTTTTCAGGTGGTCAGAAGAATAATGGTGCCAAAGCTCTCCTTAAATTGGCTTTGGAGCTGTGTTTCAAAATATCCAAAATACATCAATTTGCGTAAACGTAAATGGCAACATACATTTATAAACTCACTATGTGAATAACTTGTCTTTTCAGTGCCTCTTGCAGATGCTTGTATGGTGCTTTAGAAACTGGTCTACTGTTTAGCCTAACGTTGTAATCTCTTGGATTGCAAAAGTGGTGGAGGTTTTCTTGTTTGTGGGGTTTTGTTTGTTTGTTTTTACCCAATGGGCATGACCGTTCAGATGTAGAGCTGTCTGTAACAGAACCCAAAGTGGCTCTGTTTCTTCTTTTCTCTGGAAGATCTCAGTGCTTTCAGCCTTTGTTACCAGTTTGTCTCTGATATAACGCTACATTTTGTGATTTAATTAGATTTTGAGTTTCTCATCTTGGCTTTTTGCCATTTTTATCTTCAAATACTGTTTCTCCGTTGTCCTCTCTCTGGGCCTAAGATGGATTTGGGGTTGTAAAAGTGAAAAGGAAATAGTGTATTTGGTGGGTTGGTTTGTTTCTTCGTGGTTTTTTTTTTTAAATACTTTTAATTCAGGGCAAAAATCAGTTGCTAAATATAAAAAAAATCCGGAACAGATAACTTTCAGCCTACATAATCCGAAGGCAGAGTATAAAACTTCTTACAGTATCAGTGATGCTGTCAGTTGAGTAGGAAATACCCTGCTAGCTTGTTGCATCCTAGGTTGGTGTCTTTTGTTGTGTCAGCAGGCATGCTATGCTTGTATGGAAATCTGAAGTGCACGGCAAAGAATTCAGGTAGAAAATGCTCACTCATTTTTCTCTAGAGCTCCTGTGCAGGGATTTTGAGCTCCAGACAAAATTAGTAGAAATTTCAGCACTTAATTGCAGCAATTCCTGTGCTTCTCTCCCGCATCCTCAAATATGCAGCCTGTGTGAATTTTTTTACTTAATGCTTTCCCATCAGATGGCAATTCTAGTCATATTGGGCTGACTTGCATATAACCAGCAAATTAGGTGTTTATAGGGCAAACT
Source organism: Haliaeetus leucocephalus (assembly GCF_000737465.1). NCBI lineage: Eukaryota > Metazoa > Chordata > Aves > Accipitriformes > Accipitridae > Haliaeetus > Haliaeetus leucocephalus. The sequence continues at coordinate 59,320 of NW_010973132.1, read as the reverse complement.
ATTTTGCAACCCACTTCAAACAGGCTGACATCTCAGAAAATCCGAGTGTGGCAGTTGGAGAAAGCTCGCTGTTTGTCTGACCAGAAATTGATTTTGCTATTTGTCAGCTTTTCTATTAAATAGAATAAGCTATTTTTAAACCGCTTGTTGCCAACATGACCTCAAAATTAGAACATGTAGGAAAATGGGTTTGGTTTTCAGTGAAAAGGAAATACTTTTGGGCAAAATGCCACTTCAGCTTCTCATAGGAAGTGTAGTTGAGGAACTCTTATTTTCACCCTCCCCTGTGGACTGAGATTCCTGGTCAGAATAAATCTCCGATAAGGTACCAGTCTCATGGGAAAAGCAATGCTTCCTGGGAGAAGTCCAAGGAAGTGCTCACATAAGCAAATGTTATGATAAGGCAATTAGACTGTGATTTCACAAGTGGTACAGTGGCTGCGTGCTGTTCTCAGTTCTTGTTTTGTTGTCTACTGAAGCTTTTGAGATTGAGTTACCTTGAAAACTTTTCCACGGGTTGTTTTTACACATTTGTAGGTTTGAAATTTCTACAAAATGTTTTTTGATCACTCATACTCAGAATACCAGCAGATGAGCTTTACTGCATCCATTTGTATCAGTTTAAGAGTCTGTTGCCCTTTTTGGCAGAACAGAGTATCTATGCCCATTTCTCAGTTACCAGAGTGCAAGGTTGGGTAGCTGGGCTTTAAAGCTATGTGCTGAGCAGACTCCTGAGCTTTGCACCGAAGCAGCTGGAGCAGTGGTTTTGCTCATCATGCTATGGCACTGCCAGTCTTCAGCAGGGACAAGAGTGGGTGTCTGTCCTCATGAGTTGAAGTGCCATGTGGAGATTTGCTGCAGTACATGTCAACTGCCTGAGGTGATTGAATGGCCCCCCTTGAAATTCTGGTTCCTTTAGACTGAGTGAAGCATAGACTTCTGTCTGCAGTTTGTAAAGCAAAATATGTAACTAGTGCTGCTCTAACGCCTCCCTAAGCCTTAATGGAGAATAGAAGCCTTGCACCTCCTCTTAAAACTTCCAGAATTGCCTTTGCACGTTCAGATTTTTAAATGGCTTTTAGCTTGTAAAATAAAGGAACTGTGTTTGTAGAAGAGCTGCTTCAGCTTGTTTAGTGGTAAGAAATGTGCATGTTTTTTTATTTTGGACACATATTCTAATCTCTAAATCCTACCAAGTAAATTCAAGAAAATACTTTGTGTTACTAGTTATGTCAGGCATTTTGCAGCTTTGAAGTAATGAAGCTAACCCTGCTTTATAACCAGACAATTGCAGTTGAAAATCCCCAGGCAACTTTTTTATTCCTGCTCTTACACTGTTTATTAGAGCTTGTGGATATTCTAGGTACATGCTCCCTTCCAGGGACCGTTGTCTAGCCTTTGCCATACATCTCACCCCTTACTTAATTTGCAAGAGAGATTTGGATTGCTTGAAGTCCCACACCTTATTGCTTCTAAGCACTCATCAAGCAGCTTTGAGTGCAGGTGTTTGCTGCAAAAGTGGAGTTTGGTCTGGTTATTTGCTAGTGTAGAAATACTTCAGGAATTGTCCCTTACACTGAAAGAAAGCCGCGCAATGCCACAAGACCAGACAGCGTTGCATTTGTCACTGAACTTGTGCACAAGTAGCATTCTTATTTGCACTTCAACAAGTATTAACATCACCACGCTTAAATTTCCCAGTTCTAGTGATATAGTCGTGTTTTCTGTATCCATAGGTATATCTTTAAATTATTACTGATTTCACAATATTGCTTTTTATGGATTATGGAAAGATGGAAGATTCTGGGCATGGCATTGGCTTATTTCTCTAGAAGATACAGTGGGAACTGTAATGCCTAATGACTCACAGCTTGAGGAGGAAAGTAACAGTTGCTGAAGGAGGGTTTGGGGGGGGGGTCAGTGACAAAACTCACACCTTTTTGTTACTTGGGATGGCTAAAGTGCATCACAGATATAAAACAATATTTTTAATTTGGTTGACAAGAATTATTAGTGGGGGGCAGTGATTTTCTCTAACGCTTTTAATTTCTGACTTTTGTTCAGCTTTGAAATTGTTGCATTTTGAATTTAAGCTTCTTAAATGTCAGATACCGCAAACATGAATGTGTTGCTTTTTCTCACCTATGCCAGATAGTTTTAACTGGAAGATACTGGTTCTTTTCAGGGTTGAAAATAGTGTTCAAACTGCTTTTAAATCTGCTTTCATTCAAAGGCTGCCTATTGACACCCATAAACATCTATACTCTGTACCTTAGTTAATCTAATGGGAAATAAGCATATATAATCCAGCTAGATGTTGTTGCCTTACATTCTGCAGCATCTTTTTTTCTATCAAAATGAGATATCGTGGTTGTAAGAAGGCTTCTTTTTCAGGAAAGAAGAGCAGTATCTCAAGAAGCCTTTCAGCATGTTTTCTATATTCCCATATGAATTTACTTCTGTAGCTGAATATAGTCTTTTTATTAGTAGTACTTTCTCTGATAGCTTCTTGGCTAATTGTAGTTTGAATCTAGTAAAGGTGAGCATGTCTAAAGTATAGATTGGCTTGTATATAGAAACTGATAAATAAGAGAAGAGTGTATAAAAAGCATCTAATTCTAGGCTTTGGAAGTGTAATTACAGAACTGTCTTCCCCCTTTGAAGAGGTAAGACTATGTAATTGTTTAGAGATTTACCCAGGACGTGGAAGTAAATTCAGTGCATTTCTCATTTAAACATAAGTACTTCTACCAGTAGACTAAGCAAGGGCTGGGCTGTACCCCTCAGTAGAAGCATGAACCTATCACTCGTACTTAAAGCACCTAATTTTAGGAGCAGACTTAGGGCTATGAATCCTTGCATGGGTGCCTTGGAAGCTTGTGCTACTCATGTCCTGCTTGGTTGCTCTAGGTAGGTGTTTAAATTCAGGGAGGCAGGATTTCATGCGCATCACTCTTCAGAGCTGCTCTGTCAGCTATTTTGGGTAACCTTATGCTCAGAGTAATAGTTATTCCGGGGTCTAATGCTTCAGTTGCTGTGGAAAGGTATTAAAAAAGTAATGTGGATTTGTGTTTTCCACTTTGAAGTGAATATCTATCTTTCCCAGAATCTATGTCCAAAATATTTTCCTTTCACAGGTACCTCCATTCATATTTGCAGAAGCTCAGATTTTTCACAGGGACATTTGTCATGATAGTGGTTGACCCAAAGTGGCTAAATGTATGTTTTGGTGCCTATTGGCAGTACTCTTTTTTTCTTCTTCTAGGACGTGAAAATCTGAGAAATGAACAAATTACGGCAAAGCTTTAGGAGAAAGAAAGATGTCTATGTCCCAGAGGCCAGTAGGCCTCACCAGTGGCAGACTGATGAAGAAGGTGTTCGTACTGGCAAGTGTAGCTTTCCTGTTAAGGTAAGAGTTTCTGCCTTTCTTTTGCATATCCATGAGGTACTCTTACCATGAATTATTATTTGGGGTTTTTTTGGCAAGCATAAGCCCGCAGCATGCTTCATTACACACTGACCTATTTTACAGTCAGCTCTCATTGCAAAGATTGTGGCTTTTTTTTAAAAGCCAGATGACTCATGTAACAAATGACTTGGAAAATCACTGTCTGAGATATCCTACATTATTATCTAGTTGAAATAAATCATGTAGCTAGTCAGAGGAGTAATATAATATTTGTCTTCATTTTTCTGGAAGAGCAGAAATGATAGACCTCTTGGATTGCATGGAAAGGTACTCGGTTCTCTCTGTTAAAAGTGGAGTTACGGTTACAGTTTGACTTGTAAGGTAAGCGGTGGGTTGTGCTTGGAAAGGAATCTCTTCCTCCCTTTTGATAATTGAAAACATTACCAAGTAACACCTGGGTTTCCTCCAGTGTTTGAGGTTATAAGCACTTGCTAACTTGTGTCTTCTGTGCTATGATTTTTTGTGTGTATATATTACAGACTATTAATGCATGTGAAACTGAAATTACCTTTTTGAATTCTGAGAACTCATTCTAGATTATCAGAGTATTATAAATAGGTATTTTCTTATGTGTTACCATTTATCCTTCCCCTTTATTTAAGAAACAATATTATTTTAATATTTTAGAATACTATATTAATACTTAAGAAATACAATAATGAAAATAATTATGAAATTTAAGGTATCTTGTTGTATACACTCCCCTTGTGATCAAAAGCTTTCTTCCTCAAGGCACACTAATACTAACTCTACACTAGATTGTAAGCAGATGACTCTTATGGAAAACTAATAGATTAAATATCTATGCACAAGGAAAACAATGTATGGTTCTAACACCTAAGGACCTCTTATTTGTTTTTATCTGTATTATACTTAAAGTAATTCTGTCTGATAGTTAAACAGGTGATGTTGCTAGGTGGAATGCTTGAAACTGACTTACATATTTTTGTAAAGCTGTGGGTATGTGCAGATTACAATAAATTTGATTAACTTTCACACTAGGTTCATGCCCTACTTTACCCTACTATAGTTGCTTATGTGTGCTTTTACATATACTCAAGTGTATTTAATGTTTCTAGTTTGTTATGGTTGCTTGCTTTATTTGCCTTTGTCTTGTGTTAGTTTTCTGCTAGAAGGAAGGAACTGTAATCCAGTACTAAACAGAGATGGTGTTTTGCCAGAGCTTTGAAAGTGAGTAACTGCTCTGTGGAAGCTCAAACTTAGATTACGGTTTAACACTGCCTATGAGAGAACAGAGCTGTTGGCTTGAGAATCATCATTTTTTAATAATTTAGCCATTACAGAGGCTGAAAAGTGAAATGCTCAATTTCTAGACATTTAGTTTTACTCAAACTTTTTCAGTCCTTTACTGAACACAAAGGGTGTGAACCACTTCTTGCAGTTTAAAGACTGACTTTTTTTTTTTTAACTCTCAGTCAGGACTTGCACTTATAATGACAAATGCTTCCTGTATTTAAATGAAGCATTCATCTATTCTGGGCACATGTACCCGAAATCAAAAAAAGGTTTTGGGCTATTCTGTGCTGAAGAGGCATAGAAATGGATGAGTCTTTGCATCCTGTCATCATAATGGGACTTATTTACCCTTATTTGCTGGCTTTATATTGGAATTCACTGAATTAATTTAATTTGTTCTTTGGAAAAAATACTGTGAAGTAAACGCATATATTTCTTGATTTGGTCAGAATGGTAGGCTACTAATATTTAAAAAATTTGCAATTAGATGAAAACTTAAAATCAGAACAATTTGACATTAAGAGGTGTTTTAGCTTATTTGATTAGAATTTGTCTTCCTAAATACTGTGCCTTGAGATGGGCAGTAGTGGAAACTTTTATTAGGCTTGGGATGCAAAGTGGGTGTTAACTGGTGTTTAATAGATACAGACAGGAAGTATGCTATTGTGAGTGGACGAGATAAACCAGATGTAGAGTCATCGGTTTAGTGGGTGGTACTATATTTTGCTCGCAAAAAGAATAGAACTTTGTGCTATTGAAGGAGAGTATCCTGTTACGCCGTTCTTGGGTATTATTCAGAAATTCATATGTTCCAGGAAAAGTATGCTGTCTCCTATGTCCTTAAATATCTGATGGGGTGACTTTTCTTCCTGGTGCTCCTCAATGGAGCAGAATAAACTGAGATATTTTGGGAAAAATGGTTAATGAATAGGAATGCATTCAAATCTGAAATATGGTGAAAATGTCTTCATTTTCTTAAGGTTCCTAAAAGGGAATTCCAGAGTGCTCCATTGCCTGTAGTATAGCGGCTCAGCCACGGTTTAATATGTTTCGGGGCGGGGAGGAGGGAGTTAGTCTGTCCTTATTCTTTGTCTGCCTTGCCCACTCTCTAAAAATCATCATCCACAGTTCTTTGGAGCTCAAAGCACAGCTGAGTGGCAAGTCTGGAGTCTGGCTTTTGCAGGGATGACAAAGATTTTACCTGTATAGCTGGTGCTGACCTAAGAATTGTTAACAAATGTCTCTACAGCTGTCTTTACGGTTTTCTGTATGAAAGTAAAACATGTGAAACTAATGTAATAGCAGCCATGTTGAGGGCTTTGTTTCTTCAAATGCTTGCTCTTTTTTTTGGAGAGAGGAGACTAGTGCAAATGCAGAGTAGGGAACATTTGCTGTTGGTTTTTCTTGTAAAAGAGGAAGATCATGAAGGTTTGATGGGTGAAAGATATCTGGTTTGGGTTTGTGTAGCAGGGTTTTGGTAGCGGAGGCGGGGGCCGCAGGGCTGGCTCCTGTGAGAAGCTGCCGGAACCTTCCCCGGCTCCAAGTTGGACCCGCCGCTGGCCCAGGCCGAGCCCATCAGCAAAGGTGGTAGTGCCTCTGCAATAACATATTTAAGAAGGGAAACCTGCAGCGGAGAGAGGAGTGGGATGTGAGAGAAACACCTGTGCAGACACCGAGGTCAGTGAAGAAGGAGGGGGAGGAGGTGCTCCAGCCACTGGAGGAGGTGGTTCCCCTGCAGCCTGTGGTGAAGACCATGGTGAGACGGCAGGCTGTCCTCCTGCAGCCCATGGAAGTGAATGGAGGAGCAGATGCCCGCCTGCAGGCTGGGGAGGAGCCCATGCCAGAGCAGGTGGATGCCCCCAAGATGGCCGTGACTCCATCGGAAAGCCTGCGCTGGAGCAGCCTGAGACTGAAGGACTGCAGCCTGGGGAAAGGACCCACGCTGGAGCAGTTCGTGAAGAACTGCAGCCTGTGGGAAGGACTCATGTTGGAGCAGTTCATGGAGGACTGTCTCCCGTGGGAGGGACCCCACGGTGGAGCAGGAGAAGAGTGAGGAGTCCTGCCCCTGAGGAGGAAGGAGCGGCAGAGAGAAGGTGTGACGAACTGACCCCAACCCCCATTCCCTGTCCCCCCTGTGCTGCTGGGGGGGAGGAGGGAGAGAAAATGGGGAGTGGAGTTGAGCTGGGAAGGATGGAGGGGTGTGGGGAAGGTGTTTTAAGATTTGGTTTTACTTCTCATTATCTTTGTTTTGATTTGATTGGTAGTAAATTAAATTGATTTTGGTTTTGCCCATGACCGTAAGTGGTGAGTGATGCCTCCCTGTCCTTGTCTCGACCCATGAGTGTTTTATATTTTCTCCTCCTCATCCCACTCAGGCTGGGGTGGGGGAGGACTGAGGGAGCAGCTTTGTGGTGCTTTGCTGCTGGCTGGGCTTAAGCCATGACAATAAGTTACTCTTTTGTAGTAGCATTAAGTTGTTTTGTTTTCTAACTTCTTGCCTTTGAGCATTTATATTTTGCCCAGAGTTGGGGTGTTTGTAGAGTGCTAGCACAGATTTATCCTTTTTTAGATATTACAGAATGTGTGGAAGCACTTTGAAAGTCACATTGCAAATAGGATTTCATCCTGCCTCTGGGCTTCATTCTGTTAGGGTTGGACAGGGACTCCAGTAGCTGCTAATTTATTGTGCTTTGAGGATGCTGTGCTGCAAACAGATTTAATGTTATTGAAAGGTTTTCTATGTTGAAGCTTTTCTGTGCTACATCCACAGCTGATCCTTATTGTTAATTAAAGTCCATAAGTGAGCTGTTGGATTTTGAGCAAATCTGATGCACCAATGGATCGTCTTCATTTTGGTAGAGAACATGCTCTGTGGAGAGTATTGACAAAATTCCTATTACATTGTTGCTTTTAAATTCAGGGAAGTGGATTTGATGCACAGTTGGTTCTCTCCAGTGCCATGCTCATAGATTTGGAGGTGGTGATAATCCTGGGGGCACGTACTGTTACTTCTGGGCAGTAACAGGTTGGTTTTTTTTTTGTTTGGTTGTTTTTTTGTTTAACAGTCTGTGTTTTCCACTAGTTGGAGTGACTGTGTTGTATGTAACCAGCTACTGATCATAGATTTTCTCAGTCATTTTAGTGTGTGTAGGATGTATTTACAGATAGCTCTTCACTGTGTTGGGAATCTAACACACTTGAGGTGGTAATTTGACACATTCAAAATAGGGCCTTGGAATGGCTACTGGGTTTCCTGCAGTGTTCTTCTGCGTAAACTGCTTTGAATCTGCTAAAGTTACATTGAAAGAAGAGCCAGGATGCTGGAGCATACGAGTGAATGGTTTTTTTGTACTCCACCAGATCAGCAGAGAGACAGGTGCCTGTCTGTCAGCAGAAGTATGAAAAGGATGTTAAACTTGTGTTTAGACAAGTGTGACTTGCAGACTTTTGCTATTCCATTGGAAACATAATGGTATTGCTCTCCTACCTTTTGTGGTGGGAGGCATGATACATTGCAGCTTTTATAGATGTTCTCAGAGTTGCCCCATTATTAAATGTGGCACTGTTACAGCTGCTGGAAAATCTGCAGAAGTATACTTTCCGGGGCGAATTCTCTTCCACTATCCTAACAAACTAAAAAGTAACTACTATGTTTCAGTAGTGAATCTTCCCTCTGAGAGAAAAACTGTGTACTGTGTAAGGGACTTTGACAGAGACATTGTATTTAAAACTGTTCAGAAGTAGATTGTTCTAACAGACATTACAGCCGTGCTTATCAGTGCGATAATTTATTTTCACATGATCTTCATACATTGTAATTGCAAAAAATGAAGTTCATTGACATACACATTTTCAAACTTGCTTTCTTGCTCCAGACGCTACCTCACTGAGAACATGCAGCTGTTCTATGTTTTAATGACTAAAATATTTGACACTAGGGCTTCTTTTGTCTGAAATGCCTTTTCAAATGTCCCTCTGGGTAAGTAGTTTTTATTCATACAAATGCACTTCAGAGTAACAGGCCTGTGAAATTTATATCAGAAAAATTAGGTCATTTCTCTACTTAACAGAACTAAACAAACCAAACATTTGCAAGTTCTTGGCGGTTCTAACCAACTGGATGTGTTAAACAGAATATTAGCAGCTGATTCTTACCTGTGGTTCTAGAAGATGCAAGTCACATATATCTTGGATTAATTTAATTAGCTTTATTCTGTCACTTTCACGGTTTTGGTGGTCAATCTCTTCCGACCTTAATGCATCTAAGGCTACTGTTGCCTGTAGCTTGCAAGTTCACTTGCATTTTTTATTTCATTTATTCCAACTGGAAAACTAAAGATATCAGTGAAAAAAGTCCACGTGGAAGAGTAGCAAACCACATTTGTATTTTTGAATTTGAAGTCCAGGATTTGCTGTTGAGTGCCTGGTATTATGTGAGTTAGCCTTTCAACTGAATCTTGATTTCTGTGGTTAGTGTTGACAAATAAGAATTGACTTTTCAGAGTAAATATTCTTCAGCTATTTTCTATCTAGCTCTTGCTTTGGTGGGAGATGTTGAGGACACCACATTGTTCTGTATTCAAGCAGAGATAGAAGAAAAGGGAACAACTTGCACTGAGACCTGTGGAGTATCCTCACTGGGACCTCTGAGTGTCAGTTCTCATCCCTGGGGTCCCTGTGACCCGGCAGTGTGTTATGTCATTAGGCCATACAAGGCCCTGCTGAAACTGCTATCAGTAGGAAATAGGCCATTTCTGTCACTTTGCTGTGTGCTTTTGCACCACTCGTAGCTGCCTAGTTGTCCTCTTTTTAGTTCTGGAATTTACATATTGAACTTTATTGCTTATATATTGCAAATTTATAAATGTCATATTAAAAATAACTTCTTATTTTTAATCAGTTTATAAATACAGCTTGCATGCTATTCTATTTCTCCAGATCAGAAAGACTGGTACTCAGCACAGGTAACTGTGGCTTTTGTTTTCTCTCTTAAGTGCACTTCTAGTTTGAAATAATAGTAGCTGTGAAAGAGTTTACCAGCATGTTGATGCTGAACTGCCTTTAAGTTAGGCATGTGATATTTTTGACACTGAAAGCTTGAGATGCTTGAATAGTCTTTGGAAACTATATTAAGTATTTTTAAGAAGTTAATGTGACAAATCTGCGGATTTCTGAAACGTTGCACAGCCTTACACATTAAACACTACAAATCCCTACCTCTTAAGGCATGAACTGATGTTAGCAATGTACAATAACCATTGCTACTGAATGCTAACCCAGCAGCAAGTAAGGGTACATTTCTAAAATCCTGCAGCATTTAAGGTCACAGGAAAAAATCTTGAAGACAGCTAATTATAAAAGAATGGTGATATCACAGAAGGTGGAAGACTTGCCTGCAATATATTCCTATGCATTTTTGTCATGATTAAAGGGAATGTAATGCAATCCCTAATCTTTAAACTTTTCATGCTTGGGTCCAACCCTTAGTTTTCTTTGAATAGCCTTGCAAACAAGAAGTTTTAAATGAAACTTCTTACTCAGTTTTGAAACCCTGCTGTCTTTGGCCAAGGTCAAATTCTTAAATTGTTTGGTAAACTTTGCATTGTTTTAAAGATATGACTATTAATGTTTAGAGCCATACAAATGGTTTGGATGTCTTTTAAAATGTAATTTAGGTGTTGGAAATAAAAAAGTTGTCATTCGGTTATACTTTTTAATTGAGTGTTTTTGCTCTTTAAAATTGAGGGATTTCCAGTGTCATAAATGGAAACTGAATTTTTTGCAGGACTTGAAGAAAAGGTACAATGTGCACCCATGCAGTGTGTTTATAAAACTGTGTTATCAACACTTGATTTTCTTTTATTTTCTTCTTTTTAAAGAAAATTTTAGATTTATTTACTAATGCTGTCCTGGAAAAGTAGGAATTGCACATCAGAGCAAACAGTTGAAAACCTAAGTCTAACAGTACATACATGAAGCTGTAAAGGGTCTGGGAGAAATAGTGGGTTTAAGCCTCATCAAGGGAAATTTAGGATAGGCATTAACAACAGCAACTCAGCAAAACAGCCTCCCTTTCTGACAGTGAGGCATGTAAGCTACAGAGTAGAAGGTCTACCTTATTGATCTCCAGTTACAGAAATGTCATAATACTTCAAGGCTGACTTCTCTGATGTAGATGTGGAAGTAGATCCCGCCTTGAGGCAAGTGCTCTCCTACATAACCTCCTGAGTTTCTTCCCTGCCTTGTTTTAGGGATTTGTGAGAATATGAAGAATATAGCATTTGTGTATCCTGTATTGAGCTTTGCTACTTCATTTTCCATAGTCTTAACTGGAAATGTTTGTTATTTCCTCACAGTGTTGTTTCTGTTCACACTGATAAATATGGTATGAGAACCAGTAAGTGAAATGCACAGTGTGGCTCTTAGGTGGGTGTGATGTGAAGAGACATGGAGAACTACTGGTATAGATACTGTTTTGGTTTTAGTTGGATTCTTTTGACCCACACTATTCAGAGACATTTAGCAGTCATAGGCTACTTACAGCTCCTGTTTTGAGGGGTTTAACAGATTGATGAAGTGTTTTCATTTCTGGTGACTTAGGGAAGTGGAAGAAGTTGGACCCTAAGGATGTGTAGTATTGTAACTAACCTGTAGCTTTGACTAAGCAGGATTAAACTTAGTTTGTTGATGCTTAATCATGGAGTTTCTGTTGTCTGTGCTTCTACAGCTCTGTCTAAGCAAACATCTCTTTCAAACCAATGAATTAAAAAAGCAAGACCATGGGTGTGAGAGAGGAGAGAAATAAACTATTGAATATTGGAATGTAAATCTTAGAGAAGTCAGTGGAAAAGTAGCTCAGCTCTAAGATGTATCTAGGCTTTCTAGATTTAAGCTTATGTCTACTTGCAAGACAGGATTTTACTGTGAAACTGTGGAGCTCAGGCTTTAATTCTGGAACAATACCAATTCCAGAAGCATATCTACACATGCAGATGCCAAGTAGTCAGTCTTACTGTTACAAATAATACTCCAGTTGTAGAAAGAATAGTACTTATACAGAGGAAGAAAGAGGAATGTCTTTGCCTCTAGGAAAAATATCAAGGAGGTGGTGGTATGCTTCTCTCTATGGCAGCTAGTTCCCTAGCATGGGACACCTTGGCCAAGACTTAGAGTAAGCTCATTTCTTGCATCCGACTAGTTGCAGATGTAATCTGAAGAACCTAATCTGTTATTGCAAATGAAACGGTGCAGGTGAACATCTGATACAGAGGGAACTTCAGTGATTTGCGTAGCTGTGTCTGGAAGAGAAACTGTAATAACATTACCAGGCTTCAGCAAAGAAAACTGGCTAGAGTGAGTTGTCCAGGTGGAAGAAGTTCTGGTGAAGGATCTTTCTTTTTGCCAGCTATTATTGTTGAAGTTTGAAATTTTGAAAACTGAGTCAGCCAAGTATTTGTGAAAGAAATGAAAACAAAGAATGAAGATCAGGGCAGTATTTCTTGTACTAGGACACAGATGGTAGATTTGTTTTGTTTCTGACCTGATACATCAGCCCTTGATGTTTTCTTAGGAGCAATTTAATAGCGTATATTTGGGGTAAGGCAGTAGGACAGCTTCACCAAAAACACTTGATATAGTAACTTAAGTTGTTCATTTTTAGATGAAGTTGGAAAAAATTTAAATTGTTGAAAAAGAATAAAGTCTCTCAAGCACTTTTCAAGTTCTAAGGGCGTTTTGCTATGTGCAAGTTTAACTTGTTCCTGTGTTGATTGCTTTCTGTTTGACTTGAGATTGATACCAAACACCGCTGTCTGTGAAAGAGAACATAAAGCCCAGAGGTGAAGAGGGAAAGTTTTTGTTTTGTTTTGTTTTGTTTTTTATTACTTGCTGTACCATCATCTCATCTTTTTTTTCTGAAAATGTTAATATAAGCAATACTTCTATTTAAAAATGTTTGTGTTAAGGGCTTCTCCAACAACCCGTGAAAATATTTTATTTGAATCAGAGCTTTTATTTTGTTACTTTGTATGTGGACTCTGCCCACAAGGATTCTAGCTTTCTGTAAAAGCATTGGTGGTTAATTTCTGGTATAATGATTAAACCTCTTACAGAACATCTTATGGCTGAGAATTGCTGATGTCATGACTATCATTCATTGGTTGCTATGGAAATTAAGTACGAATGCATTCAATATTAATACTGCATTCCTACCATGTGCACTTTCATGATGGAAGAGTACTCGCTCGCTCCAGGAATGCTAGCTGCAGTGATCCTTGTGACAAGGAGTGCTCTTTACAAGTATGTCTGGGGTACGCCCTTCCTTACTCTTCTACAAAGTCATCAGCCACCATGGTATGGCTGATGCAGTTCACATTGATTTTGTGCACCCAGTAATTATGTGTCCCAGTCCTTGAGTGTGTTTGTGGTAATGTGCCGTTATGGATTTGCATGAGATTTTACTTATGTAGGACAATTCGCTGCCCAGGCACTTCACAGTATGTTTCTTCTCATTTTGTTTGAAAGGGAAGTTCCTTTCGGAGATCCTGAAAGGTTATGTATAGAAGTGTGGGATTTGTGTATCTGCTTTTCAAAGTGGTTTCCATGCAATCTCTCTCATGTGATCGGACAACAGAGTTTGGTGATGGTTTATTTTTGTTAAGTCCTGAATTCTGGTGTTCAACTGCAATTTCAGGCTGTAAGGAGCAGACCATGTCTTAATCTAACTAGCAGCTGTCTTTTCTTTCTCTATTAAATTTTGAAATGTCATTTCTAAAATGCTGTTGCACTAATAAGTTGAGCTAATATTTCAAATTTAAGGTTAGGTTGTGATGTAATTACAATTTAACACTTGGGATTAAAATGTAAGGGTACTAGAAAAGGTCTCAGTCTGTAGCAGAGCTGTTTGCCAAGTTTCTTGAAAAAATATTTACGTCTTTGATTACTACCCATTAGAAGTCAGATAACTGTTGTAGCACTGGATAACTACAGAAGCCATGTATATCTACTCTCAGCCTGGGGCGGGAAGTTTTTAGAAATAAGTCTGAAGACTTGGAAGGGGACCTGCTGCTTAAGGGACACTTGGCTGAAAAAAGAAGAGGACCACAGCATTCTGATTATACAGTTGAAAATTGTTTTTACGAGAAAGAAACTTAAAAATCTATTGGGATCTACAAGGAATTAACACACCACCACCCCACCCTAGAAAAAAACCAGGAAGAATTTTGAAACTGCCTGTAAAATGTACAAGGCCGCTGAAACTGATAGTGATGAGCTTCTGGCTTCTGCAAAAATGGTGCAATGGGAAGAACAAGATTTTTTTGATGAAGGGCTTAAAGTGTAAGTGCAAACAAAGCACCTTTTGTCCTCTATATCATAAAGAAGGATTGTGTGGCAGTGTAATTTCTTTTATAATTCAGAATTGATTGATGCTCAATGAGGTCTGTGGATTGTACCCTTTTGGTGTGGGTAGATGCCCTTGATATGTGCAATAATGTCTCCATTCACTGGAGTGGAAGCAGTATTGAAAACTGCAGCTAAACTTGCTGTCTCTAGCAGCAGTGGCATGACTGATTGCTGAAAGTTGAAGCATGGGACTTGAATAGAGGTTTGGCAACACAGGGGAAAATGGTTGTCTGTTTTGGAGTGTGACATGAGGCAATATTTACCCTCTTCTGTTTCTCTCTTTTCCAAGCAAAAGGCAGGTTGCCAAGTACAGGGACTGAATGGTTTGGATCTTCAGCTGGAAATGTTTTGCCTACAGTAGGGTAAATGAGATGGGCAGATAGCTCAGGAAATCTGAAAGTGGTCCCCTGCTTGTATGATACTTAATGGTGATGCAAACTAGATGGCTCATTCCATGCATATATCTTTTTTTTTTCTGTCCTCTATAAACCTCAGCCTTGTTCCTGTCTATATCCCTCCGTTTTTAAAGAGAAGTTGACAAACTTTCTTAAGTTACTAAACTCAAAATTTTCCTGTGACAAATACGTACAACCACAGAATTTCTGCATCTCTGGAACTTCCAGAGGAGTCATGGCAGAAACAAAGATCCATCTATGATAGCTATTGATATAAATACATACTTCCAGACACATAGTAAATGCATCTTTAGTTGTTACTATTCATGTATTTTTAGGATTAAAATTTTCTAGTTAGTGTTTGTTCTGGAGAAATTAAGATCTTGCGCAAGTGTTCAGCAAGCTCAGCTGAGAGAGTACAGTTGCCGTTTTGGCAGCTCTAGCATTCAATTATAAGGCTTCAGCCTCACAGAACTCATTTTGAAAAAGCTCTAAAGTGTTAGATCTCTTTTATTTATCTTGTAGTTTCTATGCAATTTATTTTTCAAGCTGTTTTCCAGCTGTGAGGGCTGGTTTAAATGAAATTCTTGCAGAATTGTTCCATCCAGATTTATTCTGTTTTAAAAATGCCACATAGTGAGATTCAATGTTAAAGCCCTCTGTCACTCAAGATCTTTTAAATCTTTCAGCAGTTTAATGATATTTAGGGTGATATGTAGAGTCTCCTCTTTTGGAGCATCTTGCCTTGCGTGAAAAAACCCTCAACTTTCAAATTTCTATTGAATCTTTAAAACAGTCTGAGTTTGTCCATTTAGTTGAATTTGTTGCATTATTCTGATAGAGTGCTTCAATATGGTGCTCGAGTGAAATGGTTTTTGTCCATCTAGTTAAGTATGCTGTCCTAATTAATGAAACAAGAACTGGGAGATTTTAGATAACTCATGACAATATTCTGTGATGGAGTGGGACTTTCAATAGATTATTAAACCTAGGTTTACCCCTGCATTAAGTGACACAAGTATTGATTCTGATATTTTAAACCCATTTCTTCACTCTCTAGCTAGTCTAGAATATAAATGCTGAATTGCATACAATTCTTACAATGCCACATAAATTGGGTAAGTTTTTTTTGACCTATTCCTTTTACTACAAAACTTCAGAAAGCTTTTATTTAATAGTTTCTATGGTTTTCTTCAAGAGTTAAGTACTTTGAATAAGGATATGAATGTTTCTGAGAGAACATTTCCTTCCCCTATCAAAAAGAACTATGATTGGAAAAGGTGGGGAGAAATTGGAAAACTTAGAACCCCCCCCCCCCCCCCCCCCCCCCCCCCCCC
>NW_010973132.1:1194-43450 GCF_000737465.1 Haliaeetus leucocephalus | reverse complement strand
CCCCCCCCGAAACTATCCACAGTACCCTGAGCACTACGGTCTGATGTATTTCTTGAAATTGCTTTCTCTGCAGGCTAATATTATTCTAGGTTATTAATTTAAAAGCTTTGAAACTTACAGTTTCTATTTGCTGTTGTTTTGCTGTTTTTTTTAAGTAGTGCTGGATAAGATGAATATCCAGAAAACTGATATTTTTAAAAACTTTTTGTGAGAATAATGAATGTTTCAGTGTCCACATAAGAGCCTGGTGTTGTAATGAAGATAAAAAATTTTGGTTTACAACTTTTAAAAGCGGGCAGGGGGAGGGAAAGAAGGATGTTTTCTGTTTGCAAGATTGAAATCTCTTGTATTTGGGAATGAACATTCAAATATATTTGGTTATTTTAGTATGTAGTATCGTTCTGTTTTTGATACTAAATATATTTATCATTATTCAAAAATAATTTATTCACAGTCATCTCTATATTGACTTAAGGTTTTCACACCACACTAGTAAAAAAAAGTGACTAAAGCTCATTCTGAATAAGCAGGAAAATACAGTTCAACTTTTCAATTTAATTTTTTTTCCCCGAGTAAGAGAAGTCTGTCTTTACCTCAGAATTACTAGATGTATTATGTTTTTTTACTTATGCTGGTGGCCCATATAAATACAAAGTCAAACCTCCAAATACAGGTCTCAAAAGAAGGCTAGCAAAGTGCTGTTAGTGTCTATCGTCTCAGCTGTACTGAGATGAATTCAGAGATTGGATTTTTAAACCAGGGAGTTTAAGGAGCTACTGTTAAGCTTTTCTCCCCCTATTCTCTTTCCTGCAGTACTTGGGACATGTTGAAGTGGATGAATCCAGAGGAATGCATATCTGTGAAGATGCTGTGAAGAGACTGAAATCTGTATGTATATTTGTTTCATGAAAAGGTTGGCTTTGGGGCTGTGAGCATTACTGGAAAAGGTCCGTTCGGCAGCAGTGCCCCAGCTAAGGACTGAACTTTTGACCCATGTTAGGAGAACAGTTGGCTGGTTTGAGAGCACTGCTGTGGTTAGGGGGACATGCTAATCTGATGATGAGAGGGAGAGAGTTACAACTGTTCTTCCTACTTGCAGAAACCATTTGCAAAACAAATGTGTAAAAATCCTCTGTGACCTTTCAGACTAAGTTGGTACCCACATGGGACTTAGTCATTGTTTTTTAACAGTTCTTTCTCCCTCTCTCTCTCTCTTCCTCTCCCGCTCTCTCTCCCTCTGTTGCCTGCCACTTTAATAGTGACTTAATTCACTGTTATTATACAAAATATTACTTGATTTAGGCTGCTTTTTTCTAATGCACTGCAACATTGTAGTCATGCATGAAATAATCTGGCTTGCATCTGCTCAAAGTGGCCTGAAGGCTGCCTAATTCTGATATGTCATGAAGTGGCCTGCTCTTAGTTTGGCTTCTGTGAACGTTTGCTCCTGTAAATGGCACTCGTTCAAAGCTCTTTTGTATTTCTGTGGCTCATTTGAAGAGGTCTTGTCATCTCTTTCCTGCAGTAGTAATATCACAAAATCTTGTGGAAATAGCAAACTCCGCAAAGGCAGTGATCAGTCTATCAAGGAACTGAGGTTGAAACAGCATTGAAGAGAACAGAGGGAGAAAGGACATTAACATTTGAAGTTTGAATGGAGATAGAGAACTGCAATCCTTTTCATCACTTCCTTTATATGTCCTAGCTATATACATCCCTCAGTGATGCCTTAGTGGAAGAAACTCTTGTATCCTTGCAGCTCAACAAAATTACTGAAAGTACATCAAACACTTCTACTGTACCTTTCCTAATTTAAAATATCTGCTACTGGACATCACTTTTTTTCCTTACCAAATGTGGGAGCTCAACTTCCAACTAGACTTGTTCTTCCCTTCTTCATAGCACATGACAGAGGATTATAGGTTATCTTTTCTTCCTTCTGTTCTCCTGTAAAGTTTCTGAACTGGTTTAGTGCTCTGATTAAAATCAAGTCTTTTCATTCTTTTCTCTTTCAGCTAATGTATAGCAACCTGTTAAAGCTGCATCCCATCTGTTCCCATTCAGTCCAACAGTGATTGGTGATTGATTTTTATTAAAAAGGGCCATACAAAATATAAATTAGTTTCTTTATTCTGTGGGTTTAGTTTATGTAACTAAAAGTGCAAGTAATGACCACATAATGAATTGCATCTGGTTTTGTCCCATTCTGGTTTTCGTTCTATCAGAATACTTTCTATTAGCACACCAAATAACACTGCAGTATCTACTTCATGCTACTTCTCTCATTTTGTTCCCTAGGGAGCTATGTTGTGAAGTAGTTATTCTCTAGTTTTTTATAAACTTTAAGCCCACAAGCCAGTTAAGTGTACCTAAGCTTATAAATAATGAGACACAGTAAAGGCATAGTGCCCAGTTTCTTCTGGAATCTGGATAATTCCAGGTTTATGATTCTTGATCACCCGAATTGCTGATTCAAATGTCAGACTTGGATATCTGACTTCTACAGTGCATTCTCTGGAAGTAAATAATCTCTCTTCCCTCTTCTGTGCTATGTCTTTATTCCAAATTGTGGATGGCATCAATTTACCCATTCTCATAAATTCAGTGTTTTTCTTCAGATAATTTTTATTTCTTCTGCTGTTTGAAGTTTTTGGTGTCTATATATAAACTGGACACCAGCGCATGTCTCTTAACGATTGTTATCTGCATTGTCTCTTTTGTCAGTGTTGGAAGTTGAGAAGCAGAGGTGAAATTCTCATTGGGCCCCAAGAGGAAGATTCAGATTACTGAAACTACTTTGTGTGCTTTAGTTGCTAGACTCCATCAGATCCAAGGTTCATTTGGAGCTGCTCACTGCAATTCAACCCCTGCCCCCGACCCCCAGCGTGTAGGTTTTAAACCGGGGGCATTTCTTTAGGACTCTAATATTACTGAAAGCTCTTCTCTGTACAATTTGCTCTCTTAATTAGCAAAAGCCAAACCACTGGATGATGTTTTAGCATGCAAGGAATATGATAAGAAAACAGTTTGTTCTTTTGGTAGTCTCTTGCTTTCACAGTACTTGGTTATTTTGATGGGCTTTCTCTTGGTCTTGAAAGAATTACAAGTTTGAACTGCAGTGCTCCAACTGAAAGACTAACTTAAGGGAAATTGGACTTCACCTTTCATAGGGCTAAACTGCATTGAAATGTATGTGACCTCTTTTAATCTTTATTGTTTTCTCTGCAGGTAACATGGAGGTTTTATAAATCCAGTCAATAAAAATTACACAGAATTGTTGAAATACCTGTATCTTGTAGCTTCTAAAATTAAGTTCTGTCTATCTTTACTTATTTTGATAGATAAACTTTTTTCCTCTTAATTCTTGTTCTCCAACAGTTGGCAATTCATTTGCAGAACTGAAGCCTGTTCTTTTTTAAGGCTGACTAATGGATTTTAAAACATTTTATGGGATTTGTCAAGAAGAACATAGAACAGTGTTAATCTTGGTTTTAGGAATAGCTTAATTTCTACTTTGCTTTTTGAAAGAAAAGATGCAAACAAATCTTTCTGTCTCTTTATTGTGGGAAATAACCTAACCTTTCAGGTTTTTTTTTTTTTATTACCTGCTTGATTAATGTGGCGTGATTATTTTTGAGCATTACATCTTGCAGAACTTGAAACCAGATGATGGTGAGCATTTTATTCAGGCATTGTTTAATTGACAACTGAGTAAAAGAAGCCACTTTTAGCTAGAGAATCCCTCATCCATACTGTATTCTGTTACAGTTTTATAGCTCTGAAATCACACACCAACAATACTATAATGTGCAGTTGTTATATAGTTCAGAATGAATGAAGACAAACTTGAGTTATGTCCCTATTTTCTGATGAAATGCACCGCAGCCTCATTAATAGATAAGAAACCCATGTATTCAGCTATCAGTCTATTATGAACATGGGTTTATATTACCAATGGAGCTTACATTTTTCCCTTAGTAGGATATATTGCTAATTGTGTATACACTTCATATCTGGTAGGATCCTTGTGTTTGGACACTAAGCTCTAAGTGGTTAGTTCAGAACCATCTCACTGAATTTAAAATATTTAGCGCAAACTGGAAAATAACTTTGTAAGGGCCCTGTAAGTGTATTTGACTCAGGTATGGGAACAGCATATAAAGACAAAAGTATACTCTCTCGTGTCATTTTTTGATATTAAATGAGCTTTAGCCTGTAGTATTGGTTTCTAACTTGCCACTTTTTGTTTTAAATGATGCATTTGTTTTAATATATGTTCTTGTTTTAGCAGGTAAAGAGACATAATTTAATATTTTAAAACATGCATTAGTTATCTCTAAACTACATTAACTTAGTGTTGTTTAAAACCTATTTTGCATGATGTCTTTTCCATTAACCTTGTCCAGTTTATTAAAAACAATAATCTTGTTTAACAAACGTTTTGCTGAGAGCAAAATTAACCATCACCTAAAAATGAGGTAGCTTCTGGTGGATCTCTTTAGCTTCTGCTATCTTTAAAAAGCTGTTATTTAGTGTAATGCAATAGTCATTGCTCAACTTGGCAGCAGCATCCAACCCCTTCTCCTTATGTACACAACGCTGTGATTAATCCATTAGTTCCCCTCCTAGTGTTTAGCATATCCTGTCCAAATACATAACTGTTCCTGCCTCTAAAAATTGTTAAGCTTTTCAGCTGACTGAACTTAGAGATGTTCTTTATACAGTGTCTGAGTTGACATAAATATGTTACAGATACTTGGTAAAAAGCTCTGTGGAAGTACATTGGGCAGAGAGGCACACAGCAGCAGAAGTGAGGAAATGAAAAGTCGAGATTGACACTCCCTCCTTAACTTTGTGTTTCCTGGCCTTTGTTGGCTTGCGTCAGAACCATAGCTTTGTTTTAAATATAACTTTGTTTACCAATCAATTCTTGAGACACTGCCTCAGGATATTTGTAATAATATTTTTAATATGGTGTTGTTATCAGCGATCAACAGGTTGGAATTACACAGTGTTAATCTGGGGTCAGGGGCTGTTACAAAGACACTGTCTGTCTCATCTGCAGCTCTCCACGTCCTCCCTGTTACTACTATACCATAGCTTTCTTACAAGTGAAACAATTTGGAAAGATAGCAGGAACAGTGATAATGCTTTGTGCCAGCTTCCCTCAAACACAGAGCAGCATGTGGCTGTGCTCGCAGAGTGCCAGGCGTGGTGAAGTGTTCTTTCAGGAGATGGGTTCAGATCTTGCGGTTTTATTTTCACAGTCTGGTAACAAAATAAAGCCAGTAAACTAAACTGCATGCAAATATGCTTAAAATTGTGTGCTGCCTTTTTCTTAATGTGAATTGGGCAATCAGTATAATTGCTTCCAGGCTGAAGAAATTTAGGAAGTTGTAGTTCAGCTCTTGGTATCTTTGCACTTGCTTAACTGTCTGTCCCTGTCTGACCTGACTTTAAAGGGTCTTGTTCAGCCTATCAGTTCAGAGTTGTAGAATGAATATTTAGTATTTGTATAAATACTGTATAAAGCCTTGGAAGGCTTTAGAAAGAGTGAAAGGGGAAGGGATCGCATTTGTGTTTAAGTTGTACCACAAGGTAAGATGACATTCCTTACTGTTCAGAGAAGACTGCATAAGATGTGAAGTGTAAGAGTAGCATGTAAACAAAAGCAACAAATAAATGGAATAAAATAAAGTAGTGTTTAACCCTGCTTTATACCAGCCATACATGCTGCTTCTGCTTACAAAGCATTTGCTTTGGGAAAGAGTGATCAATACAGAGCAAACTTGACTGTAATTCCAGAGTTAGAACTTTGCATTTCACAAGAGCCTGTACAGTATTTTAATTGTTTAACCACCATGTCTGCTGCCAAGTTTGGTTTATAATCTAACTAAAAGGGACTAAACAAGGGAGAGTGAAAATAAAGTAACCACTTTGCATGAAATTGGGGCTGAGGTTTTCTTCTTTCCACCAATTTCAGGGCAGTAGCTTATTAGAATTGTGTGCGTGCCCTTTGATCTGCATTTTCATGGGATTATTTTCACATTTGCCTGTCGCACCTTCTCATGGATAACTCTAAAAACCCCTTCCTTTCCCTCCAAACCCTATTCTTGTGTGTGCTTGTTGGTTTGAAACCCTGGGACATTTTAGCTACCTACAGTAATAGCGCTCGACTTGTCCCCCCTGTTCCTCCAGGAAAGGAAGTTCTTCAAAGGCTTCTTTGGAAAAGTAAGTTTAATGCCTCATTTGTGCTTGCACTATAAGGAGTTACATCCCTGGTATAGCACTGCCATAAAATCAGGATGTTGAGAGTCCCCTAATCCATTTCAGAATATTTGCTTCTAAAACAGACGTGGAAAAATGTTTATCAAACAAAGACTATGGTTTAAAAAGCAACCTGAAACAGAAACTTAAATCCATATGGACTGTATCGGAAATTCAGTGTTCTGAACTGATTTGGTCTTCCTGAAAAAAAATGTGAATTTTCCTTTTAAACCCTTAAACTTGTGCCAGCCTACATCACCTGGGTAGATATCTACAGAGCAGCTGGGGTCTGTGCCTTGTAAGTGCTTCATGATGGGCTGCGTGGCACCATGAGTTGACCCCCAGATGTTAGCACTGGGAGAAAGCAGTGCACTGCTTTCACAAACCATCTCTTAAACCTTTCTTTTTGGAGCACAGATAAGACCAGGCATTTACCTACTATGTTTTTCTAACTGCAACTCAACTGTATAACTGAAAAATTTACTGTTTCTGTCGTTGCTCTTGTTTTCATGAGGACAGTGTCTTAGACGCAAAGGGAAACAACTCTTTGTCCTTATTAAGAAAGTGCTGTGCTGAGAGCTGGGTGATTTTATTCCTGCTGTCTACATCTCCACAAGGCAGTGCATGTAGACCTCGGAAAGAGCTCTCTCTCTTTTACCTCTCATCTGTTCCCTAACTCGGTGTTTAAAATTCCTGTAAAACATTTTAATTTAGTTTTCCTATGGAGTTAACGTAAGATACGGTTTCTGAAGTATCTTGTTATAAAATAAATCTTGGCTCAAATAGAAACTAACAGGTTTGTAACATACAAAAGTCTTGTGGAGCAGATTATTCTCTGGTCACAAATTTGTTTTGGCTTTGCTTGGGGAGTAAATAAGGTTTTTTCAGCTGCTCCTTTTTCACCTTTCACTCAGTGATGCATGTCACACAGGGACAGCTGTTTTCCCAATTCAGGTTTCTTCCTATGATCAGGGAAAGCATACATCTAAAGTGTAGCGATGGTGAAGTAAGAGGCTCTTTCTTTTCTTTTTTCTTTCTTTTTTTTAATGGCCAAAATACTGTAGGTGGGAGATCTGTCAGATTAATCAGATCATTCCTATGTGCAAATGAAATTTAAGAGCTGAAATCTACGAAGACTGGAGTCAAAACATGCCATTTGCTTTATAATTGAAAATGCTAAATACTACTTACAATTTGTTTAAAACAAACAAACAGAAAAAAACCCACCTCAACCTGATCAGATATGTTAGTTTTCTTTCTGCTTGTTGGTATTAACTTCTGTTAGAGTACATAAGAAAGCGAAGATGTAAAAGCACAGATATTTGCATAGCACTTAATTAAAAAAGGCAAAGACAGATTTTTATCTATTAAATATGCTAGCTTCCCCATTACATCTTATTTGCTTTTTTTTATGAAGTCCGGTACTTTACCACAGCCTTGTAGATTTGCTTTGTCTTTTATTATAATATTTTGCCAAAGAGGGACCTACTTCTACTTCAGCCTGTAAAGTTCCATTAATTAGCACTGAAACCACTTAAAATCCATAGTGTTTAGATATCCCCACAGCATCAGTATGACAGTGCCTTTATTACAGCTTTGGCCTACAATGGTAGCCCAAATCTAGGGAAAAACTGCAAAAAAAGGGACAGCTGTTCTCTTATTAATAATTGAGAAATATTAATAACTCTTACATATTTTGACTCTCATCTATAATTTCTCCACAGATGCCTTGCATTGGGATTAATATAATATTCCGAGCTGCTTAAAACATGTTAGTAGCTTTCAAAAAGTCAGTCTAGACAGGTTTACTGCTTTCCCTGTCCATATTTTTCTCCCCCTAAAAGGTAAATCTGACTGATTTGTGTCTGGAAATATTCAAGTGTTTGGTATTGAGAATACTTTCTTTTCAATTTTAAATAGAAATGAGATGTCTGTTGATAGCTCCAGGTTAGGCTTCTGCAGTTTTGTGTAGTGTATGCAACGTAACCAAATTAACTGCCTTTTTAGGCAGCTCTTCATATTTTAAAACTGAAGCTTTTCTGTTGTGAATAGTAGTACAGATTCAGTGATCTTTCTCCTGTTTTGCTTCCACTGAGTGCATGTATTTCTCATCACGCAATGTTTTATACAGAGTCTGAAATGAAAAAATTTCTTTATATGTACTTAAGACTCCAGATACATCTTATAGCTGTTTGTAAGTCCCAGGACAGAATAAAATAGGCAGAATTATTAGAAACAATATAGAAGTATTTAAAGAATGCATTATTGGGCAACTTTAATTGTGCTCTGGCATCCTTAAAACTTTATTTTCTACCTTACAATATAGTTGCTACTTACCTCCATGTTCCTATGACTTCTAACAGTTAAATTGTCATGACCTGCGCTGTTGATTAGGAGATGTGCATTTTGCATCTAGTCTGCTTCGTGGTTTTGGGTTTTTTGGGGGTTTGTTGGTTTTGGGGGGTGGGGTGGGGTTGTGGTTTTGGGTTTGGTGGTTTTTTTGTGGGGTTTTTTTTGTGGATGCCTGCCTCTCAGGCACTGCCAGCTTGTTGGAGAGGTTTCCTCGTGCTTAACCTGCAGTGGTCCTGCTTTGTCTTCAGGCCTCGTTGTCTGTTAGGACAGGTGCCTCACCCGCCCCCTGGAGACCTCCGAGGACTCTGAAATTAGTCCAGATAATGTATTGGAGCAGATTACTGACCTCCTAAGAAGTGCTGAGCAGCGAGGTTTCTATCGGGGCTGACTCAGCACTGATAAATCAGGCTCCCAGGAGTCGCTGTTACACGTGGCTCTCCTCCAGCAGTGCTGTCATCCAAAAGCTCTTGAATATGATGAGAAGCTACTGATATGGATGTCTAGATGAGTCCCTTGGTAGCAACATTTAAGACCACAGTGTTCCAGTAGATATTGGCCATTTGTTTTAAATACTTTTGTTTGGAGTCACCTATACCTTTCAGTGTTTATTACACAAGCTGCAATCCTGCATTGGAGTTCACTTCCCATGCAGTATCTCACATCTGGTCTGATTTTGGCTGGTGTGTGCCAGGAGTGCAAATGCTTATACTTAATTTGTAATCACGATATACTTGGCACTATCCCACCCATAAGGGAGTAGTACTTTGATTTGTATATCCAGTATAAACTGATTTGGAGAAGTATGTTCCTTTATGCATTACTTGTAGGCACAGATAAGCTGAGGATTCAGTAGATGCGCACATCATATGTTGCCCAACAGTAGTAGCTGTGTGTTTGGTATACAGATGGTAAGGCCTTACTCCTTCTATGTTCTGCATCTACCATAAATCTAGAAGAAGGAATTGGGAGATAAAAGTGTGTTTTGTTTTTCTCTTAGTGTAGCAAACCCGTGTTTGGTTATCTTGTATGAGGAACCTTATGTTTCCAGTGGGAGAGGAGGACTTAGCCCTTTAGCCTTTTCATTTTATTCCGAGAAACATGAAGTTCATGTCTTAGCTATTTCTAAATCCTCATTTGGTAAAATAGCAGGTGAGGAGTAGCTCTGCTGAAGGTCAGTACTGCTTTATGAAGTACCCAGCTCAGTTAAACTTGACTTTAATACAGACTTCAGGAACTGTTCACTATTTCTGCAGAAACAAGGTTTTTATTGTTTGCTGGGGAAGGACATGTATCTGTTTCTAATGATGGTAATCTAAACCAAACAGTTACCTGCAGGCATTGTCTTCTCTTGATTCTTTGTATTTCCTTGAAATAAAGATTTAAGACTGTTAATGGCTTATAAGAAACTGGTACTCCTTTTTAAAAGAGTTCAAGGAGACAGACCTCTACAAACCACTTGGTTTTGGGATTAATAGCAACTTTCAGGCTATGGAAGCTAGCTGAGCATTGAAAATATAGTCTATATTTTGTGGGTATTGATATTTACAGCCTTTTAAGACCAAAAATTAAAAGTGACTTTTAAATGCTGCAATAGTTTTTAACAGATATGATGGTAAATTTAAGTACATCTTCCTTTGTGCATTATACTCTTTCCCTTAAGCATTCTAGAATCTGACAGTTTTACTTTAAACCTTCTCTGGGGTATCCAGCAGGCTGGATGGACAGTTAGAAACTTGCTTCTGCAGGCACTTCTCTGTAGCTTGCTTTCATGCTGTGCTTATTTTCTTTCTTTTCTTTTAATCACTCTTCCATACAACTCAGTGCCATTCTCTGTTCTCACCAAGCTTTCTGAAAATGCTCGGGGTGTCATTGCTGCTTCTGAAATTGGGACGGATAGTTCCTCCCTCAAAACAAACAGAAGTTCTGCCAGGCCCATTTTCTTCACACTTGCTGCTTTTTCTGAGAATGAAACCAATGTGATATAGCAGGAGACTTTTCAGTCGAAGATATTTCATCCTTATAGTGTTAAAATTGGTGTTGCAGACTTGGAACATGTGGTGGCTTATGCCAGAATGTGTACTTGCTCCATTACTTGCCATATGAATATAAATTATATACATCTGCAATGAACTATTAAAAAAAAATTAATTGCAATTTGTGCATGAAGCCACTAGCTGATATCCCCTCATCTTTTTTTGTTATTGTTGCTCTCTTCAATCCCTGCAGTGGTCTGTGGTGTGTGCCCTTAGCAGCCACAAACTGTGTAAACCCAGTGCTTCAAAAAACATTACGGGGAGAATGTTTTATTAGCTGGCTTTAAGTATGGGGCTTGTGAATTAAAGTAACGTGTTTAAAAAAAGAAAAGATTATTTTTCTAGTAGTAGTTCTGTGTAACAACCAGTAAAATTATGTTGACATCTTGTACCTATTTTCTGTTCAGTGAATTAGTTTCAGAAGAATATGGTGTCACGTGTTTATACTGTTTTCTGTAACCTTCCCTTAAAAAGTAAACAGCCTAGAAAGAATCTGTAGCTTAAATGGCTCCTAAAGCCTTCCTGTGCTTCCCACTTTTACTTACCCTCAGCTTGTGGCAGCTGAAAGTTCCCACAGTCAGATCTTGGATAAAAGCCAGACCACTCCTCCGCTGCGTCAGCCTGCCACACACCATTGCTTTTTTTTTAGGATACACACCAAATGATCAAGAAATTGTATTTTTCTACCTCTCTTCCAAGATGTGACATTTAACTCTTAATAAATTAATGAAACATGTATGGATGATTGATCTTAGTATTAAGCTCATAACACAGTAACTGATGATTTTTGGGTGCTTTTAACACTGGTTTAAGGTGATGCCATGATTTTGCCATGTGACTATTGGGGTAGAGGGTAGGGCTGGTGGAAATATCAGGTAAGAATTTTCCTATGTTTAAACTTGTGCTAAAGAAGCTACCTGTGGTGTAACTCCTTATGAATTAATGTCTTCTGACTTTTTAGTGAAATTCTTCACCCACTTGGTCAGTCTTGAATTCTTTACTGTTAGTGGATGTACACCTTATTTTTGCCTCCACCTGTTCTATGCCCTATCCCTATCCCTATGATGTGCTGTTTCTGAAATACTCTCTTTGGCTTGGTTCTCTGAATGTTTTGCAACTTGGATTGAGTATCTGGCTTTGGGCACCCTACTGACCGTGGACTTCATCTACACTTAATGTTACGGTTCTTGGAAAGGGGAAGCGGGTGGCAGTCTGATGCTTTTGGCATAAAACTGTTTTTTTTTTTCTTTCCTTTTTTTAAATTTTTTTGAAAGTCTGGGAAGAAAGCCGTTAAAGCAGTCCTGTGGGTTTCGGCGGATGGACTCAGAGTTGTAGATGAGAAAACAAAGGTTAGATTTCCCTGGACAAAAGTTTTAAATCTCTCTATAATAACATATGTGCTATAACTTTAAATGGACACCAATCTTTATGTTAATGCAAATGTTGGCATTTGAAAGGAAGACTGAAGTGTATAATTAGTTTAATTATTTCTTGCTTTGTAAACATATGTATGCCTGCTAATTTTTTTCCTCCAGTTAATTTCACACTACTTTCAAGACACATTTCATAAAACGTGGCAGGTAGCACAAGCTTACAATATTTTTTTATTGCATTTACTGGAAGAACCATTTTTTCCCTGTAAGTTCTGTTGACATTGAACTTGGGAGAGTCCTTTGACTTTGTTCTGCACCACTGCAGAAGGCTGCAGTAGTAATACATGAGCAAACTCATGTTAATCAATGTAATTTTCAGTGCATCCAAATGCTAGAATGGGTCTGAATGAACAAGAGAGAGCTTCCAAAAATGCAATGAAGAGACTAAATGAGATAGGGGGGTTGTGCCTTCAGACTCAAGCTAAATAGTAACTGAGTATCAAATTCAATAATTTCTAATTCTAATATCTAAGCTGTTGGTCTGAAGTAGAAGACTAATGTGTTTGTGGCATCCTTCTAGATTGTTTTACAATTTTTTTGATTGTGAAATAGCAGTATGTACCACCTAGGTGCCTGTGTGCAAGTAATAGGAAACGATTCTTGGTTTTATGTAGATGTAGGCAATTAGAAATAAAAGCTTTAGGCTTGCCTCTGTAAGTGAACTAGTATTTTAAAAGATGGCATGGCTATTGGAACAATTTTTACTCTCATTAGTCTGAAATTAATTCATTTTATATTCATGTCATTTAACCCTTACTTTGTCAACCTAAAAGATGATTTCTGCAAGCCGACACTGAGAAGCAGGTAGAGATAGTTCATATCCCTCTGCAGTACGGCTGCCTGTCAAGTACCTGCTCTGTGGCTAGACTTCTGCAGGGCTGCTGTTATGGTATGGTTCATCAGCACTAAAATTACTGTCTCTTAAGAATTCAGTTTCTAATACCAACATACTGATGTAGGTGAATTCATTCTACTGATTGCCTCATTTAAAAATAATAATACATGTATTATTTTTAGAAGTATTACTGCATATATCTAATCTTTTAAAATTGAATTTTAATAAGTTGTGCAGACCCTGGAGGTAATTAAAAGTATAGGACTTAAAAAGAGAATATACTATTGCCTCCTGGTGGTTGAATACATTAGCACAGGTGCCAAGTACCAACCACCAACCAAAAGAAACAATTTTGGAAAAAAATGTTGAAAAAATAATTTTTAATGAAGATGGCATAGTTCTTAAACTATACTATCTCCTTTTTGGAAACACTTCTCCCATCAGTCTATGGGAACAAATCAGGGGTGTTTGATACTACCAGTGCTGCTGGTGCTTCTCCATTGCATCCCTGCTTAGCTAATTGGCAGATCAGCTTTTGCTTTTTGTGTAGCAGCTGCTAGACCTTTTCACACATGCAGATCTCTCCCATAAGTTTTAGCATCATGTTTTATCCACAGTAAAGATTTTTTGATTGCAAGACTACCAGAGCTGCTGTAAAAATAAAACAAAAATGTGAGCTCCATAGTCTAGAGGAGAGATCTTAGGAATTGTTTGGGTCCCTAAATTCTTAAGTGGTGCCTTGGCACACTTCTACCAAAGGTGGCTGGTGGAAAATCTCTTCTGTCCTTTTTGTTTCATACTGGGAATAGATTCTGAATGCTGAATTCATTAACAGATAACTATAGCCACATCAGGTTATCCTCTTGTTAGTATAACTCATCTTCTTGTAGTTAACACCGAAAATTACTTGTTCAAGTGTTTGTCTATATTTCCTCACATTTCTTTTATTGGGGGGGAATTTTTTCCCTCTAGGATCTTATAGTTGATCAGACAATAGAGAAGGTTTCTTTCTGCGCACCAGACAGGAACTTTGACCGGGCATTCTCATACATCTGTCGAGATGGCACAACAAGACGCTGGATATGCCACTGCTTTATGGCTGTAAAGGACACGGTAAGTTTAATATGGTGTGTGTCCAACTCTTCCAGCTTCTAGCTGGAAGTTATGCTCAGAAAAATTAACTGCCTAGAATACTGCAGTATGTTTTGACTTCAGCTAAAATATTACTTAGTTCTTGAAAATTGTTTTAGTTCTAATTCTTTCTATCTGAATTATTTGCCATCCCTCTGTGGTGTCATCTTGTGGAGAGAAAAATGGTGCCCAGCATGTGTATAAAAGGAATGCAGTCAGCCTCAGATATATCTAGCAGAAGGGAACTACTCTTCTAAAAATAGACAGAAGATATTCTTATCTGAAAATGTATACAGCCAAAAACTGAAACAGCAATGACAGTTTTTCCAGGATAAAATCATAGTGAGTAAATACAGACTGGTTATGAATGCAGCCTCTTGTTTGCGAATGTTATCTTGAATGGGAAGTCATCTGAATGTTAAGGGATGGAGCTAAACTGAATTAAATTAGCATCCTGTTTGCTTCTAAGGGATAGAGATTTTTCCAGTAGAAGGTTTGAAAGTAAGTTACCTCTATCAGTCTCTTGCTGTGTAGACTTATTTAACTCCCTGATCTGTCCTTTTCCTCTTTCTGCTTTTTGTTGAATCCTGCCTATATTATACAACGCGCTTGAAACCTCATGCAGATTCGTTGTGTGAACTCCACATAGCTGCATGTTCAGAGCAATTGTACTTGACAATTTCTCATTTTTCTTTAAAGAGAAACAATGAAGTTAGAAATTCCCAGTTAAGCTTACATTAGAGCTGGAGCATTTCTATTTTCCTCTGTGAATAACATGTCATTTCACTTACTGATTATAATAGATGAGTTGAGCTACTGGTAGCAATAGCACCTCTGACTCAACTGTAGCTGCTGTATCAGCTAGATTGCTGGACTTCCTCTGACTTGAATTTCCTTTCCTTATTGCAGTTATTGGATAATGGATCCTTTTGACCTCACTAGTTAATAATGGAAGTGCTTTTCAGAAGGCACTTTTAATACTAACTTGTGCATTTGGTCAGGGCCATTAAGAGGTGTAAGTAGTCACCATTGTACTTTTAATTTTCACGCTTGCACACAATGGTAGTGTCTCCCTGAGCCCTCTGTAAACTTTCTCCATCTGAGAAATAGCACTTATCTGTCCTTCAGGACTTACACCTGCTTAAGACAGCTTCACAAGAGTTCTTTGTGCACAAATGTATCCAGAGGCAAGGGATCAGTGCAGGCAGGTTATCACCCTAGCATCTTAGTAGCAGTTGAACTAAACAGATTATCTGTCAATCTCTTTCATTTCTGGGTGGCCTTCTTGAACACTGCTTGTGCATTAATAGTTGGGAGTCTTTATATACCAGGTTTAATTTTAGAGCCATACAAAAGGTGGCCAATTACAGTAGTTCTTTTTAATGCCTTAATTAGATTCCTCTTGTAAAGGCAGGTTATCACTTTGCAATGCTTGATGTATGTTTCTGTTCCAGTTACTGTATGATGCAATGTTGTCTTGTACAGGGGGAAAGGTTGAGTCATGCCGTGGGCTGTGCATTTGCAGCATGCCTGGAGCGAAAGCAGAAGCGAGAGAAGGAGTGTGGAGTGACTGCCACCTTTGATGCCAGCAGAACCACATTCACTAGAGAGGGGTCATTCAGGGTCACTACAGCTACTGAACAAGCAGAGAGAGAGGAAATTATGAGACAGATGCCGGATGCTAAAGGTATGGGGTGCGACTTAAACAATCACCCATAGCGAGCAAAACCAGCACTGAATTGAATTGGAGCCTGTGCAAGGATTGAGGCTTAACGTCCTTGCAGCATTCCCTGTCTTGAACCTTATTATGTACAAATCATACTCCCTGACGCTTGTCACTTCACAAGATGAAAAATGCTTCCAGATTCACTCATAGTGCATTTTCCCACATTTCCTCTAGAAAAAGTACAAGTAGCTTCAATGTGAAAGCTGCTCCTGCTTTGTTTTGTCAGCCTGCTTTATGGTAGAGAACACCATAGGTACCATACTAAAAGGCCTTATTAGAAAAATGTTATAAAAATATAACAAGTTTGCCAGACATGAAGTAATCCTTTTTGTAGTCTAAAGCTTATGGTAAATGAACAGGAAATTATATGCATTTTTCTTAGAAAATACTGTACTTTTTATTTTGATTTTTAAGGCAGGTTACAAAGTATATGTATAGAGTTATACTGCATGAGGGAAGAAAGACCAGAGTGCTTTCTAAAAAAAACAAACCAAAACAACCACCCCCTTCCCATAAAACACATAACTGTTGCACTGTTAATTACATTCAAAACTAGTAACTAACTGATTTGAGAGGAGTTAGTTTTTACTTCTTGGCCATTTAAAATGCCATTTACAGTGTTCTGAAATTCAAGTGAAAGTAGAACTTCTTACTCAAGTTTTATTACAAGTAGTGGAGTTCTACAGCTAACACAAATAATTATTATAAACATTGTTCATAGCCCTCTTTACAGTGGAGTTGAACTTTTGTTTCAGAGGGTTCCACAGCAAGTTTTATGCTGCCACTTGATTGCAAAACTTTAATCTTCATTTTCATCATCCATCTGCTTGTTCCCATACGTTAGTTTTAGAATGTGCTAAATGAAGCTTAAACACAAGGCCTTTGTTACTTGAGGGCATGAGTCAAAGTCTTGACTCAATGAAGGTGTGTGAAATCCTTTCCAAGAAAGACTGATTAGAAAAGTTTCACTTGAACGAGCAGCTGCAACTCATGGGTACTGAAGCTTGCAAGACAACATAATTAGTTCTTCCTACCATTTCAGCTCCTCAGAAATCTGTAGTGTGACTCCTCTCTTTAGCAGACTTCTAGTTATTCTGCTGATTTCTCAACAAAAAAAGTCATTGTTTTCCTAAAACGTTTGGAAAGCAATATAGGTAAAATAAAGAGTTCACACAAGGGTGGTGAGAGTTCCCCTTCTCCTGCAGTGTTGATGAGCTGTGTTTATTGCCCCCAAAGCCAATTCACTTACTTACAATGTGAGAGAAAGAGAGTTTTCCTAGAGATGGAAAAATCCCCATTGCTATTATAATAAGTGTCATGATTTAAACTAGGCTTAATCCTACATTTCTACCATTAGGCCTGGTTGACAGAAGCATTGTGATGCTATGCAAAACCCTGCAAAGTGAAGCAGCTGACTTTAAGTTGGAGGAGCTCCCAGTGCAACTAGTGATTGGGTGGTAATGTGACAGCTAAATTCAGTTAAAGTAGTGACACAGGAACTCACTGTAAATGTGCCTGGTGTTAGCCATGCCTGTCAGCTCAGAGGCTGGATCTACCTTGCAGCGCACTTCCATCTATCTGTAATGTATTTCCTGGAGTAGCTGGGAAGCTGCAGCCTGAGCACTGAATGCAGCCTAACCTGTTATGTCCTGCTGCTACCTTTGGCCTGCTGAAGCTTGTGCAGTGCGTTTGGCTACTGCTGCTGATTCTGCAGGGCTAGGAGGGTGGCTTTTAAAAGAAGGTCCTAGAGCTGGGTTCTGTTCCCTGCTGCTGCTGAGCTATGCCACCCTAAGTCACTTAAAACAGTTTGCAGTAATATTTTGGCCATAGTTCTGTGTGAGGCAGAGTAAAGGTCTCAAACACACAATTCACTTTTTGCAGTCTCTAATCGTAAATGAATTGCAAGTATTTCTAGAGCTGAGGTCTCAGGAATAGCTAAAAAGAATAAATATATATAACACCATCATTTCTATGAAGTGGCTAGCCTTAGTAAGCTTTGCTTTGGAGATTCAATGTACGTAAAGTGATGTGATGAAGACAGTGATGGTATACAGAAATTATTCTTCTGCTGTGGTAGTAGAAACTCATTTGGAAGAGTACTAGTTATGCAAATTCCTGCCATTTGTCTTTTCAAAACAAATGGGAGTAGGGGCAGGCAGTTGAACATTGCTTTACTCTGCTAACCTCACCGTATTTCCTCCAGCAGTTGAAACAGAAGTGAAAACAGTAGCACCAGGTGCTGCACCAAACAATACTGCCCCCTCTTCTGGCTCACCAACCTCTCCTACTGCTGAAGTTGCTGCCTCTCTGGATAAAGAAATGAGCAATCCCCACGCTATTCCACGGAGGCATGCCCCCATAGAACAGCTTGCCAGGCAAGGGTCTTTCAGGGGCTTCCCGGCCCTTAGCCAAAAGATGTCTCCTTTTAAACGCCAGTTGTCTTTGCGAATAAATGAGCTGCCTTCAACGGTGCAAAGGAAGACTGATTTCCCCATGAAAAACTCAGGTAAAACCAAATGGTTCTAGTAAAACATTACCTTAAATTGTCTCTTCCTCCTTTCCTTCTCTGTGGCTTCAAATAACTCCTTATTTTCTAGTAAATCCTTCTTCCTGCCTCATGTGGATCATTTCTCATGGATGAACATCACCATGTCAGAAAATTTCTGCTTTGGGTATAGGCAAGAATTTCAAATGCAGTATTCACATGCAGAAGACAAACAGTTCTAATCACTGTCTGAAATACTGGAGCACAGCTTGAAGTGCTCCAAGAATGGGTGTTGGTGAATTAGTAGGTGCTGGCTCTTCGCTCTAGGTCACTGAACCAGTTCCTCCACTTAATGCCAGGGCATCCTGAGACACAAATCCCTTCAAGGCCTTAACCACTTGTCATGGGATCATGTGATGCTTTTCTGCAGTCTGTCCTTCTGTCTGTCTGAATTCTTTTTGAGAGGAACGGAATGGCTTTTCACCTTGCGTTAAAGGAAACTTTACAGTATAGGTGGTACAGTTTTCATGTGATGGTAGTGGGGTTTTCTGGAGTTATCCCAACATAAATACCTGGGGTGCTCAGTGACTTGCATAATGTCCTAGAATCTCCTTAGCTATGTTACCCTGCAGGCCAGCTGTACTCTCACTTGGCAACAGAGCTAGTTTAAGGGTTCTAAGCTTTAAAGTAAAAATTACTGTGGCAAAGGCAAAACCAACAAAAATAGCTAGTCTGACTTCTCTTACAATCCTTATTTGGTGACCTGTGCTTTAAGGACCAGCACTGAGTTTATCAGTTTTACAGTAATAGTGCACTGCTCACTAGTGATCCTCACCGAGCACACTACAAGATGCATTTTTCATGATTCAGAACACTTCTGATGCATGTTCCTATGTATGCTGCTGCCAGTGCTGCTTACTGTCACACCACGTGCGCTGTATTGGAATATCCTTCAAAGAATCAATTTTTGGGCATGCCTTCCACTGAATTTTAGATATGGTGCATGTTGTGTTCAGACATCTTATGTTTTTTATACTATTTGTGCTTAATTATGCCTGCTTATGTCAGTTCTGTGCTGACATGATCATCAGACTGATGATCAGTACTTTTGAAAAGCAGTGCAATTAGTAATAATGAGAACATCTGGTAAGTTGGCAGTTTTACTCCAGATGTTACTTTATCCACATTATGCTGATACTTGGTTTAAAACTGAGTGTCCATTTTATTTGAGCATTCAGCTTTTGCTTTTCATAATTCTACCACAGGAGCTAGGGATTTCAGCTACCACTGAACTGGAGCAATCAACATTCTAACTCTAGACTTAACTTGCCACTGTGCATTGCTGTCAGCACGTCTAAACTTCATCTAGTTACTGTTGGAAGTATGTTGTTGGAACACTTAAATCTATCATAAGTATTTTCATTTCACAGAGTGCCAAATCTTAGTGCCAAATCCTTGATATGTTTAGCACTTTAATACTGAAAGATTTAGATCTCTGCTAAAGCTATAGAAAACCCTTTTATTTTCTGAAATGAACATCCTCTTGCATTAACACAGAGAAGCAGTAAGAACTGACTTTAAATCTGGAACGCTGATCTCCTTACCCTCTTGACTTAGTCACAAAATACACTAATGTGGTATTCTATTTCAGGTCAGGTCTTCAACGCTAATTTTAAAGAAAGCTGTCATGCAAAGCAGTAGCAGGAACATCTAGGACATAAGGGAACTAATTATATTTCCATTTCACATTGGTATTTGTAAATTGTTTCTGTATCCTTTAAACTTCCAATTTAATGAATTTTGTTTACATTTTAGTCCCTGAGGTAGAAGGGGAAACAGACAGCATTAGTGCCCTGTGCTCTCAGATCACCAGTGCTTTCAGCACACCATCAGAAGATCCCTTCTCTTCAGCCCCCATGACAAAACCAGTGACAGTAGTCGCACCACAGTCTCCTGCCTTTCAAGGTTTGTGATTTCTTTGCGTGCCGTGGTCATGCTGGATGAGGCTTGAATGCACATAATGTTGCTTTCCAGTAACACATGGTCTTAATTTTTTGTGCAAGTCCTTTTAGCAGTACTTTGGGGGAATGGCATCCTGCTTTATTCATCTTGTCTGTTTAGTTTTTCTGTGTTTTTGTTTTTAACAAGAAGTCCATATACCTACCACACGATAGTTACCTGTAAAAGGGACTGGCTTTGAGATAATGGCTATTTTAACTTTCTGCCTTCTGAACTGCAAAAACCTTACCAACTGTGTGTCACAGGAACCAAATCCCACAAGGGAAGAGATTTTGTGCCACCACATGATTACTGTTTTTCACACAAACTCTTAGATAAGTTGTGGAGAGATGCCAACTATAGAACACACAGCAGCCTCTAATCTTCATTTCACTGATATGCTTTTATACAAGTTGTGTGAAAAAAGAACCTCTCCTTCTTAAATCCAGTTATTGTTACTTTGCATCTAAAATCTGTTCTTTTGAATCTAAAATTAATCATACAGTAACTTCTGGTGAGCCACATATCTTCTCTATGAAAACAACAAATTTAACTTCAGTTGGTCATCAGAACTCAAGGTCTCATCAAATACTTAAAACTCCACCATCCCACAATTCTGTTAACAAGCGTGGGCTTGGTGAAATGGAATTTATTAGCTTTATCGGCTGTCAGTCCAATTTGGCTAATTTACACAAAGTGCTGTCATGTGGAAGTGTCTAAAATTGTTATATGTTGATAGGTGTGACATGGCCCACTAATATTCCAGTCACGTGCATGCCTGGCATGAATTAATTGTACTGATGTTGTCTGCTCCCATTTTAGTTAATGGCACTGCCTCTGCCTTCTGTGTGCTTGCTGCTAAACCATCCCAAGCTGCTGTAGTGTCCACAGCTATGCCAGTTCGTGAAACCAATCCTTGGGCTCATGCTCCTGCTGCTAATACTGGAGCTGCAGCCATGGTTGCTGGTAAGATTGGAAGTGGATCCGGTGCATTGCTATGAGAACTTGGATCAAAAGCATAATTGAGCCCTTGAGACAATTGTCAATGCCACTTAATGGCAAGTGGAAGGAACAGTAACAAAAGCCGGAAGTAGTAGCCTTTTGCATGAGTGGATGGAGGGAAGCGATGAACTCCCTGGTTCTGGGTCTATAAGCTGGACTGATTCTTATTTTGGCAGCATTTTAGAAAATCCAGTGCTTAAAAAGGAAGTAATGAAATAGTGTGTTTGGGGATGAAGAGGGAAGAATCTATGCGTACCCAAAATAATTTTTGTGCGTTCTTTCCACTAGCATATGTAAGGAGAGATTAAGTTGGTTGCTTAAAGGCTTTAGAGGTTCATTTTTTTCTGTTTAGTCTGTCCCTCCAGTCCTTGTCTGTAGTTACATACAATGCAAGGTAGTACTTTAAAGGGCTGTCAGCCATGTGGATATAGGTGCTAGAAGGCTACAATCAAACTAACATCATTTCCTAATATAAGCTCAACTGAAAAAGAGAAACTTTGCTAGTGAAGTAGTAGGTTCTACTTGGCCTTGTAAGAATACCAGACCCATTTTCAGTAAGTCTTCCCCCATAAGAGAGAGTCCCTAAGCTCTGCCTTCAACAGTTCCCACTGTAAAAACAACAGTAAACTGAGCTTTAGATGGTGTTTAACTAGATCAGGCTGATGGCAGACTATTGACTTCTCCAAAACACCAAATAACATGTGAATTGTAGAGCCATCTCTACTATTCCTGGTTGCTTTTCTCATCACATTGGAAACCTGGCAAGGCCCTATGGGAGAGAAAGAGGATTTGAAACTGTAGGGTGAAGGAAAACCAGAATTCAGGTGGTGGGACATAGCTTTGAAACTGTGGGAGGAATGGAAATGATGGTGGGTTTTGGTTTTTTTTCTAGTCAATGAAGATGAGTTAAAATCAGAGCTGGTTTTATAGGAGAGAAGTTTAAAATGCTAAGTGTTGAACATTGCAAAAAAGTTTGAGAGGTTAACAGCCTGAGTTATATAAGAAAAGAGTAGGGGAAGAGTGAGTGGAGATGGGGGAAGAATATAAAGGAGTCATAGTAATTTGATTAGATGTAGTGCCTTAAATGTTCATGTATATATCATAGTAAGTACTCACACTTCACTTCAGTGTGTATGGGACAGAAAAAATGAATGTTGTCTTGAACTCCCAGTACCATTACATTACTGTCCTTTAGAGGGTAAAGCCTTAATTTAGGAAACAGAGCAAGCCAGTCTTAAAAACAGTTTCTTATAGCTTTGTGTTCCAACAGTCCACCAGTCCTGAGCTGTACATTCAGAAACTGATCCTCCCCAGTCAGAGGAATTAGTGGTTATGGACTAGATCATTGCCGCTAAATTATGAGTGCATGCGGCAGCTCTCCTGCATGCCCTAAAGTCTCAGATGTCTGCCAGGAAGAGAAAAAAAAATATCTGCATTTTAGTGAAGAAGCTCTTCTCTACCCCTTCTTGACCAATGTCTTTCTATAACAGAACAGTACAGTGGATGCATAAATATGCTTCCAGTGTGGGTAGCAGTCTTTCAGCCATGGAGGGAGGAGGCCTGTCTGTTCTTGTGTACATCCTCCAGCCTTTCTAACTGATAAAAGGGTGAGGGGTGGAAACATTAGTGACTTCCCCATGCTTTCTTTCCCAGGCACTGAATGGAGCAGCACCTCCTCAGGTGCAGCCTCACCAAGTCTCTTCCAAGGAAATCACAGACGTACCCCCTCAGAGGCAGACCGCTGGTTGGAAGAGGTCTCAAAGACTGTCAGAGCCCAACAGCAGCCAACCCCAACCCCAGCCCCACAGCCACTACTACAGCCTCCTCCAGCACCTTCCCAGTCAGCACCAGCCTTCCCGGTTAGCACCTTCATTGCGCCTCAGCCTGTGCCGGTGGGTGTGGTACCACCCATGCAGCCGGCATTTATTCCGGCTCAGCCCTATGCTGTAGCAAATGGGATGACCTATGCAGCCCCAAGCGTACCTGTGGTTGGAATCACACCTTCCCAGATGGTAGCCAATGTCTTTGGTACTGCAGGCCACGCTCCGTCAGCCCATCCGCATCAGTCACCCAGTCTTGTCAAACAGCAGACGTTCCCTCAGTATGAAAGCAACAGTGCTACGACCAGCCCTTTCTTCAATCCACCTGTGCAGCACAATGGCTCTGCAGCTTTCAACGGAGTTGACAGTGGCAAGCGGGCTGCAGAGGACAAGCATTCGCAGCCTCCCGCAGCTGCTCCACAGGTAGACCCGTTTGAAGCACAGTGGGCAGCACTAGAGAGCAAGGCAAAGCAGCGCACTAATCCCTCTCCAACTAACCCCTTCTCAAGTGATTTACAGAAGACATTTGAGATTGAACTTTAAGCAGTCCTGTGGGGGGTGGATAAATTGTACATTAGGATAGAGGGATAAAGGGAGCAGAGGGGGCTGTTTCTGATCAGTTTGCTTTGATAATCCCAAAGGTCCCTTCAAACAAAAATGGGTTAGAAAGAGGGAGCAATTATGGGGAGGATATAAACATACAAGAATTTAATGTGCAGTTCTTAAAAGGAATCCTGGAGCCACCCCAGTCTGCATTCCCTCCTCACTTGGAAAGCTGGAAGTCAAACAGAGCAAAGAAAGGCACCCAGTCCCAAAGCCTCGTCTGCAGAAACATCCATTATCTCACAGAAAGGAAGGCAGATTTTCTACTTGTGTCCTTCTCATGCCCTGTGAGTCCTGGACGTTCCCCCTCAGGGAAAATGGGGTAGGGTGGGGGGGTGGATATGGGTGGGAGATTGTCACCTGCTTAGCAAAAGCTAGGTTTGTGGAAAAAGTTGAGCTTCCATTTTGAGTAACAAAGTGAATATTATATGTAAAGAATAAAGTAAAGCCAAAATCTTTATTTTTATGCATTTAGAATATTTTAAATAGTTGGATATTAAAAGCTGTATGAGTTGTAAGTAATCTTGCCAAAGGTTAAAAAAAAGGGGGTTGGATGTAAGAAATTGTACATAAGATTGATTTATCTCTGATTCTTATTGTAAGTAATATTGGGGGGGATGGAAAAAGGGGCTCTAGCTTGTTCTTGTATCTGTTCATTGTAAGTAGCATATTGCAACAACAATCACAACCAATAAGTCATTATATCGTAGTTTTAAATAAAGAAAATTAAAGAACAGTATTGTCATGGTTTGAAAACCATGGGGAAAATTTACTGGTTTTTATCAGAATCAAGCTACATATTATATATAGTATGGTTTTTTTCCTTTTATGTATTGCTGCAGTTTCTTTGTCTTAATCTATTGGTTCTAACACTACTGTGACAACTTACTGTAATCATATCTACAGCCTAGGGCTACCTGGGAAACCATTTTATGTTTGTCTGTCAATAGATCATAGAGGTTTTTAACTTTGGTTGGATTTTTTTTTTTTCCCACTGATTGTGAAACCTTGTGGTAAAGGCTGCAGCTGGTCCAGGTTTTGCCTCTGGTGACTTGTGAAAACCATCTCATTTTAACTTTACTTTTAAACTTTGGCCTTACAAGCAAATGTAAGTTATATATATTTGTACTGATGATTTATAATCTGCTTTAACAGAAATAAATGTTGGTGGTAGAAGCAGTGTCTGTGAAAGCTTTATTTCCCACCCCCCATTCAGTTTTCAGCATTTGCCTTTCTAGGTATCTTCTGTGTTAGTAGGTGAATGTAGATGAGGCAAGACTGAACTTGCAGATATCCTTGTGACCCATAACTATTTAAAGCTCTAAAATGGAGGGCTTTACTGAAAACATCAGATTTTGGGTTTGCATCATTGTATTTTCTAATACTGTACAGAGAGACAAAGACGGTCAAAAAGGGAAAAGATTTTTTTTCTTTCCCCTACTACTAAAAGGAGTGAAGATCCTAAAACCCATATGGGAAGATAGTGTATTTTCACTCCTTTTCTGTTCTTCCAGTGTGCTGATACCTACCCTGTTAGTATGACTGGCTCTTTCTTACTCCATTCTTACATGTATCAAGTCAGTTTAGACACAAGGAAAAGTCAGACTTTGTAACCCAAAGGGGAAGAAATGCTCCCTTTGTTTGGCCCTAGCAGGTGAGCTTGCCAGCAGTTTCCATTTCCAGGCAAGTACAGCAAGTCTCACAGTGACATGGTCTAGAAAACTGGGTCTTTTTTCTTTACAAATTCTTACCTGTTTTGAGTATGATACAAATAGTAATGACCAACACTCCCTATGGTATTTGAGTTGGTACTAGTACTTTTTTCAGCTTTCAAAAAGCAAGCACATGTTTATAGACATTTATAATAGGAAAGAAAGCATGTATAGCTTATTCTATTAGTTCCATATCTTTCACAATAGTGCCCCAAGCTCAGCAGAAAATAGCCTAGTATAGCTACACCCTTCCCCTGCCCTGGAGGTAACAGTAAAAGAGATATAACCTTCCTGCAATCCATTGAACATTTTGATTCTTAAAAAAGTAGACATTCAGTTAGGCAGTTAAGTGGTACTACATAGAAGGAAAAGCTCAGCTTGTCAAATCGAAGTGGTGTAAAAAGACCCTTTAGTTAACTATTACAGTGATGGTATGCCTTCCAATACTATCCTTACTATCATGGTTATGCAGCTGAAGGAGGTCAGAATAAACACTCACCAGGACAAAAGGGTCCGATACAACCACAGTCAACTTGTAACTGTGCTTCTGAGCACATCCCCAGACCTTGACTACCCTCCACATGCCTGCCGCATGTGAACTGAGAGGGCTTTGCTAAGACTGGGGTTTACAGTCTGTTATTAGTCCCTGGTCTCAAAAGGCAAAGCCATACTATATACTAAAATATCCTATACACACACACAAAAAAAAAAAGTGCTGGTCTATTAAATGCAAAATTATGTACAAACACTATTAGAAGTTCTCAGAACCATCTCATTGTTCTTAAATATCCAATGATATCAACTTCAAATCTTACACTGTAATGCCTACCGCAAATTACAGCAGAGGAAGTTTTCCCTAATCAAATTAAAGGGACTTAACTGCAAAATAAGTATTTTTGTCTTTTCTAGCAAGCAGGATCTATGACACCACAGAAAGACCCACCCCCAAATAGCTGGATGACTGTCACCTCTCCTTTACTGCATTGCTTCTAGACTTTTCAGTTTGTTCCCTTCAAAGCAGCATGTCCAATCCTGAAACCATACCTGTGCTGAAGAGAGTGCAATCATTAGGTTAGCAATCCTTATTTTTAGGTGCATCTGAACTGATTTACCAGCTTTAGAATCCAAACCAGCTTTAGGCTGTCAAGCCTGGGAATTTACACCTATTTATTACTGCTGCCCTGAGTACTGAGTCTGGACTGAAAGAGAGGAGCATGGTGTGAGCACAGTCCTGAATTAGCTTCCTGCCTGAGAAGCCTTAAAGTAACAGAAGTAGGAGAAGAAAAAAAAAAAACCAATAAAAAAAGCCAGTCCTCCACCCACCCCCCCCAACCAAAACATCAACACTACACACCAGTCTACTAGTTTATAGCTACATCTATGCAAATAATAAATGGGTGATAGTGCCAATTACTATGATTAACCCATCCAAGTCTCAGCAGGGAGTTTGGAATAAAGACGAGGGGGACTATTAGGGCTGATGCTAGGATAAAACAGTATTCTGGAGGCTGTAAAAAAAATGCTTTTGCTCAGAAATAATTCCATTTTGAGATACTGAAGACAGCCAAGGGCTTTTCCTAGTTTAACAAATCGTGATGTAATCTCACCTCCCCCCCTGCCCCTTACTGCCTGAGACTTTCTCTTTCAGAGCCTCATATGCACTCACTGCCACTCGGTGTTAGACTTGAAATGAAGGGATGCTTTTCAGCTATAGCTGCTCTGCATCTGCACATCCTCGCTTGTTAGCCCATAGCAGCAGGAATCAGCCCAGGCCACACACAGAGCCAGGCTCTCCTGGATTTAACTGAGACTAGAGCAGATCATTGGGAAGTTTATTCTGGCAAGTCAAATGACCCTACATGTATTTCTATGTGTATATTATTTGCTTCCCCAAGCTGAAACTCAGCGCAACACTACCACTGAGCCCAGCTTTGCAATAAATTCAACAGGACAGCTCCAGCTCAGGAAAAAAAAAAAAAAAAAAAAAAAAAACAAAAAATCTGCTGAGCCTTCCTAGAGCAAGTGATATTTAAAGTGCAGCATCTCAGAACAGATAAGAGTGTTGGTATATTCATCTAAATTATCCCTAACATTCAGGAAGGGCTACAAGTAGTATTCTATTTTGTCTTTAAGCTTTCTGTGAAGCATTGCTTCTGCATTTCATTCCAAAGCTGATTACAGTCAAGTAGAAACCAAACTGACCCAACTAGAAATTTGTCTAAAGTCTACTGGAATAAAACAGCTACAGTAACATGACATTACAGCTGCATCCCTAGAGCCAGTAATCTCATAGGACCTGAACACTAATTTTATATGCATCAAACTGTTTCTCACGGCCAGAGTCGTTGCATTTAGATGGAAAGTGCTCCCCAGGATTACAAATGTTCATTGCTCATTAGTGCTTTAGTTAAGCCAGTTCAGGCCCATCTTCAAACACTTCAGAAACTATTTTTTTAAGAGCACTTGTCTCTCTTGCTTGTATGAAGAATTGGTCTCTCCCTCTTTCATGCTGGTTATCTGCCTCCTCTCAATCACAGCATCCTTACATTCCCAATATCATCTTGTTCTGTGCATGACAGCGACTACCCTTAAGCAAAGAGATGGATTAGCTACAGCAAGGCATACGGGAGGGGAAAAAAAGGAGTTTGCAATAAACTTGAGGGTGGTGGGTCTCCCACCTTTGAACAGTTATGCCCACTACACTCTGTTCAATTCACCCTCTTGAGCTTTCCAGCAGGGCAGAGCTCCCAGAACAGTTTCATGCAGTAAAAGGACAGAGTTCAGACTGCCAGTCTTGTAATCGGTCACCTGTACTTTCATGTGGCCATGGAGGTGTCTGTCACCCGCGGTGACGAGGAGGGCTGGCCTGCAGTCGGTAGCGAGAGCAGCTAGCACAGCAGAAGCTGGAGTAGTATTCATTACTGCAGAGCTGGGCCTGCAGGATCAGGTCACAGTTGGCGAGGTGTGGCTGGTCCACGCACTCTCTGCTCAGGTCCACAACATGATTCACAGGAGCTGCAGCCAAGCAAAAGGTGAAGGAGCTGTAAATACACTGCCAGGGCTTACCCTCAGGTTTTGTTTCCCTCCCAAAAGACACAGCATGTTCCTGCTTTCTCCACCCTGCCAGTTCCAAGGGGATTGTTTTTGATTTAGTCCAACATTGAGGATCAGAGAGAAACTGACACCTCTGGTGAGATACAGGAGGAGAAGTAGTTTCTGGGGCTGATCTCCTGAGGAGAGACCACTGTGTAAAGCCAGTGTCCAGAGTCCAAATATGAATCTTGCAGCCAAATATTTGGTCAACCAGCTATGGCATTTTGGCCTTGTATTGAGTTTGTGTGGCAGTGTTTTGGTAGTGCAGGAGCAGCTACAGGGGTGGCTCCTGTGAGAAGGTGCTGGAAGCTTCCCCAGCTCCAAGTCAGACCTGCCTCTGGCCAAGGCCGAGCCCATCAGCAAAGGCAGTAGTGCCTCTGCAATAACGTATTTAAGAAGGGAAACCTGCAGCGGAGAGAGGAGTGGGATGCGAGAGAAACCCCTGTGCAGACACTGAGGTCAGTGAAGAAGGAGGGGGAGGAGGTGTGCCAGAGGAGGGGATGCCCCTGCAGCCCGCGGTGAGGCGGCAGGCT
Organism: Haliaeetus leucocephalus; assembly: GCF_000737465.1. Classification (NCBI taxonomy): domain Eukaryota; kingdom Metazoa; phylum Chordata; class Aves; order Accipitriformes; family Accipitridae; genus Haliaeetus; species Haliaeetus leucocephalus. The sequence continues at coordinate 14,427 of NW_010973132.1, read as the reverse complement.
GTCCCCCCCAGCCCATGGAGGTCCGCAGTGGAGCAGATATCCACCTGCAGCCTGGGGAGGAGCCCATGCCAGAGCAGGTGGATGACCCCAAAGATGGCCATGACTCCATGGGAAAGCCCACTCTGGAACAGCCTGTGACTGAAGCACTGCAGGCCACAGAAAGGACCCACACTGGAGCAGTTCCTGAAGAGCTGCCGCCCGTGGGAAGAACCCACGTTGGAGAAGTTTGTGCAGAACTGTCTCCCATGGGAGGGACCCCACAGTGGAGCAGGGGATGAGTGAGGAGTCCTGCCCCTGAGGAGGAAGGAGCGGCAGAGACGACGTGTGATGAACTGACCCCAACCCCCATTCCCTGTCCCCCTGCGCTGCTGGGGCGGAGGAGGGAGAGAAAATGGGGAGTGCAGTTGAGCTGGGAAGGAAGGAGGGGTGCAGGGAAGGTGTTTTAAGATTTGGTTTTACTTCTCATTATCCTGTTTTGATTTGATTGGTAATGAATTAAATTGATTTTGTTTTTTCCCCAAGTCAAGCCTGTTTTTTGCCCGTGACCATAAATGGTGAGGGATGACTCCCTGTCCTTGTCTTGACCCATGAGCTTTTCATTATATTTTCTCCTCCCCATCCCACTGGGGTTGAGGAGTGAGCGAGTAGCATCATGGTGCTTTGCTGCCGGCTGGGCTTAAACCACGACAGGCATCAGGAAGTTAATTAGGCTCCCCGTGCACTGGTGGGGAGGATATTTCCACCATCCTGCTTTTCCCCCTAGGGAAAGCGGGGCTCCTTGGCTAGCACAACCCAGAGGCTCCTGCTGCTCCCCAAAGCCTGAGGTTGGTGGTGGACAGGCACACACAATGGGCAGACTTGTAGTAGTGGCCAAGAGGCAGGCACTGTGCCGGGAGAAGCAGGGAGACTAGGTTGTACTCACTGCTAGGCCTGCTCTTCAGCACTTTCACCTCCGTGCTGGCACTGACGGAGTTGCTGCTGCTGTAGGCGCTGCACGTGTAGGATCCCTCATCGGCCTCTTGAACGTTGCTTATGATCAGTCTTCCATCCTGGGACAGGTGGATGTGGCGGCCATCTGCCCGCATAGGGACTCCGTTCCTGTGGCGAAAAACATTTTGTATCGCTCTTCCCACCCACAGGGGCTAAATGAGTGCTCTCTGCTCTTTGGGAACTGATGCTTTGTGAAAGGTGTGAATTTTTACAAATTCAGCAGGAAGGAAGAAGAAATCTTTTGCCACAACCTGGCTCTGCAGTTGGATAGTAACACGAGCATGAGTGAGTCTGCATCCATTAGCCCGCTGCCTGCGTGGGAGGTAGCTAGCTGTGTGCTCTGTATAAAGGCATTACCCTTTCCGCTATTACACATTTTTGAGGTTTGAGGAACTAAGAGAAAATCCAGGGTGCCTTTCCCTCTCTCCAGGTTGTGGTCTGGCAGTGCTTGTTTGGCTGGCATTGATAGCAGCACATATTGCTTGAGGAACATATGGGGTAGTGAGAAATGCGCCCTCTTTCCTCTCCCTTAAAAGTTTGTTTTAAAAAAAACACATTTAAAATACCAGCAAGATTGTGTCTGTTCTGTTCCTCCTGGAATACTCTGTGCCCAGCAGGAAAACTGCCTGAATTATGAACTCCTAGTTACCAAGGAAATGAAATTTGTTTCACTGAATAGGGTTTCATTCAGACTCTGAAACTTGTATCATTTTGTTAACTTGGTTACCAAACTTATGTATGGAAGAAAAGCTCTCTTTGTGAGATGGCCCACTTCAGTCCTACCCCTTGGAGCAGAGGGATTTAAACAACTACCAATCCATCCCTCTGGATCCTTCGCAAGAAGGCTCCAAAACAGAACTGATTATTTTCAAATAGGGAAAAACAAACCACCAAACACTTGCACAAATTCAGTTTCCCTGTAAACCATCAAGGGAAGAGGACACAGCTTTTCCTTTACCTTTATTAAAATGCTTTTAAACCTCCTTTGCTCCCACTTGACAATAGAGGGAGAGAACTATTGCAGCAGGAAGCTGGGAGAAGAGTTGCTGTTATTGTAGGGGCTCAAACGTTTGCTAGGTTTAGGCAGAGAGAGTTTTATGAAGACCAACTGAAACTAAAGGTCTTCCTCTGATCACTCATTTTAGTTTTTGCTATTGTAATTTCACTAGCTTCCCAGCATGGAGCCTTTTGAACTCCATGAAATCTTAGCTTAATATCTGCTTTCCTCCTCATTTGGCTGGAACATGAACTTGGTGACCCCCACACCCCACAGGGATCTTGCCCAGGATTTTGGGGTAACAGCCAAGTTGTTTAGGAAAGGGTAGGTGATGCTAGCTGGGGCTGAGAACCGTGGGTCTCTCCATTCCCTGGCAGGCATCCTGCATTATTATTTGGAGGGTAAGTGATGAGGTTTAGGAAGAGAAGAAAAGGGAAGTTCAGTCTCATTTTCGCTCACCTTGACCACCTTATATTCACATTGTTGCCAGTCACTGTACAGTGAAGCTGAGCAGTCCCTCCCTCAGGTACCGTGATGCTTGGCAGAAGACCAGTGATCCTCAGCTCTCCTAGACCAGAAGGGAAATCATCACTAGCAGGAAGACAATGCCATGCTGGCCGTGGTAGTAGGAGCATTCCCTTATGGGAAAAGTCCAACATATGCTATGATGAGCTCTGAGCCCCTAGGCCTTGAAACAGCATGTTTAGATCTATGACGCTGTTGCTATGGGGAATGAAGATTTCCTAAGAGCTTTGGCCCAAGCAAGGGCAAGTAGCAGAGGCCTCAAAGAGCTTTTTCCTTCAGCTGGACACAAGCACATCACATGCACAGAAGAACCATCTCCTTAGTTCCTCTTGCTCCTATACCCATTCCACACCAGTGTCCCAGAAACAAGGCCCTGAGAGTCACTCTTACGGTGCTATTAGTCCCTCTTCCCAGCTGCCTGGAGCACCACAATCTACTAGACACACACCGATTACCATGGGGTAAACCAACTCACTCTTCCCTTGCCCTCAAGCTGCCTGTTAAACATGAGGTGTGAAGCCAAGAGGCACAGCCAGACAAGAAACCCACACCACCCAGCCCTCCTTGTTTCCTGCTTGTGTGCACACACGTGTGTGTGTACAGACGTGCCAGGCATGCCTCCGCCCACCCAGTACCTAGAGGTCGGAACAGGATCTGGCGCTGGTCCTGGTCACGTCCATTCGAGGCAATGCAGGTAAAGAAGCCAACGTCTTCAGAGCTGACCCGGCTGATCACCAGGGCCCCGTCTGACTGCTGCCTGTGTCTGGGGAACAAAATCAGAAAGCCCCTCAGCCTGTGCTTCGGTCAGGATGGACTCCAGCAACCCAAGCTGAAGCTGAGCCTCGTGCACAACTTTGTAGTAACACTGAGCAGAGGTTTAGTAGCATCTCAGTTCAACCTGCAATGCAACCCCTGGTCCTCAAATCCCAGCACTAGTCCTGTAGACTCTGGAAAAGCTCACTGCTAGAGCAGGGTTCTGGGAGCAAGGGGTGGGGGGAGCTGCCGGAGAGCAGCACCAGTAGCTGTGAAAGTACACTGCAGGCACCCTGATCTCTCTCTTTGCTGTGAACCTCTGCCCTGGCTCACAGACCAGCTGTTTTTTGGCAAACTTTCTTGCCATGTTTTCTCTTTCTGCTCATCTTGTACACGAATGAATTTCAGCTTTGGCTCACTTGCAGACCCTGTATCAGAGCTGTTCACTCGAGGGATCAGTGTTCAGGCTTTGATCTGTGAGTGAGGCTAGGGCCTGGCCCTGATGGAAGAAGCTGGCCAACATAAAGGAGGACAGGCCCTAGCTGCATAGCCAGCAGCTCCATTCTCTCAGGGAGAAGACAGGGAAGGCAGGGCAAGGAGGAGGCTCTCCTCCACATGAGCCTGCCTGTGGGTATGATGGACCCACCTGGGAGCTCACCTGGGAGAGGAGAGGGGCTGCCCATCTTTCTGCCACTCAATGGTGAGAGACGGCGATGCTTCCACTGTGCAGGGCAGTCTGACTCTCTCCCCAACACTGGCCTCCACTACTGAGGGCTCACTCTTATCCATTCTCAATCTGCAAAGTCCACAAGCACAGCAAAAGATGCAGAAACCTCCTTGTTCAGCATTTGACCTTCAGCACAAGGTCTTTTTTAATCACAAGCCTTATTTTTTGCCTCCCAACAGGAAAGGGCAGTCTCCGCACTCCCGTCAGAGCTCTGATACTTGCCACTACCAACATTCAACTCACAATATTCAGGAAAGAGCAGCCTCCATCAAATCCTGCTCCAGTTCAGCACAGCTTGGTGCTGCACTCCTGCCAGCCAGCTTAACCCTTTAGAGACAGCAACCCTGTTTCTGATAGCATCCCTCTGGATAACAGCCTAGGAAGCGTTAACAACGTGAGCACGTGGCAAATGGTACAAAGTCCTGAACAGGGCATCAAGCAAGCTTCCCCCAAGGTGCTTATCTGGCACACAAAAATGAACAGATTTTTTGGGGGGGATGTGAAGAGCCCATTGCAATCACCTCACTGCATGCAAGGCCCAGGAGCTGGCCATCCACTTCATGCAGCAGAAAGGTTGAGGTCAGGCTCTCACACCACCTACCTCCTCGTGCTCTTTGCTCTCTTATAGCTACAGCTAAATACCATTTTCGAAGGGAACTAAACCATGACGTTCCCAGAGTCAAATAAAACATCATCTCCTCCACCCCCATTCTCTGACCTGAATTCAAAAAACAAAACCAAAGAGCCTTAATTCAATGCTCTTAATTCAATGACTCACTTCTTCCTGCTTTTAGGCAGAAGCAGCTAAGGAGGCTGCTGGGGAGTTCAGCAAATTGACTAGGTTTTAGGCTGTAAACTCAAAAGAAAGGAGTGATCAGATCATGGTCCCATTTAATGTGGAGCCCCAACATGCTGCATTTAAAGCAAAAATAATTTGTACCCTTTCATTTCTGTGGAACCCAGAAGCACAAATAAAACATGCAAGAAGCTACAAAATATGCCACCCAGTGAGGAGACAGTTTTGAGTCAGACTGGTTTGTTGACAAAATATTTAAAATAAATGGGTGGGGGCTAAAGTAACTGGAGGGGTTTTTTTTATATATATACATATGTCAATTTTGTGCTAGTTAAGCATTTCCTATTTGCTTTGCTTTTTTCCAGAACAGGTTCCTCTTTCTGCCTACACCAACTTGAACAGCTAAGGATACTGCCCCTGATATTTCTACTTTCATTTGAACCTAGCTCCTTTGCTGTCAGCCTCCCTGTGCATCTTTGCTCAGAATATGCTACTTTCAAGAGGCCCTCGGGGAGGACAGAAGACAGCTTGTGACTGGGATCTTCTCCCGTTCCTGTTGTCAGCCGTTCAGTACTGCTTGCTTCCCAACCGTGCCCTAGAACAGCTGAGCCAGGACCTTTCCAATGTTCAGCTTTTCTACATGAAGAGATACCATATGGTTCATCAGTTGGGCATGGTGGACAAACTGTTGCTGTATGTGAACTTACCTGTATACGAACTGCTGATGCACAGAGGAACCAGCAGCTTGTACAACCTTCCTGCCTCTGGATAGCTCTCGATGCTGCTGATTTTCCTTGTGAAGGACCCAACCTCTCTCACCCTCTGCCAGAACAGTGCTCTGGTACTCTATTCAAAATAAAATGCCATATGTGAGTAAAAGGACACTTCTTACTGTGACCTCTTGCATAGGGTTTCTATGAGCTTGGGAGAGCTTGCTGAACTGGAGCCAAAGAGCCCTTCAGCCATCTGTTTTCTGGCTGACTAGTGCAGTAAGCCTGCGCTGTCTACTAATGAGAGTCACAGACCTGCAGGCAAGCAATTTTAGACTCCTTTCTCTCCTCTGTCAGTGAACATGTTGCAGCATCCCTTAGGCCACAATACCTTCTGCCCCATGTGCCATTGCTGTGACAAGGTACACTTCAGAGATTGAAGGCTACAGGGTGCCTTGCTGGCCCATGTTTTGAGACCAGTCTTTCATATTTTTTTGTTTCTTAAATAAGGCACGTTTTTCAGAACAGGGAACTGTTTGCTACCCAGCAGGACCTCTTTGGGCAATACACAAAACAAACGCACCACCACAGACAGCTATGGCAGACTGGTCACATTATATTGTGAGATGGAGAGCCCAGGAAACTGCAGAAAACCCCTCTTCTGGAGTATCCTTTCTGGGATCAGGAGGCAGCTGATGGCTCTCAGGGAGGAAGACATGCTCGCTGGAAACAGGGCAGGTTACAGGCAAGCCACAACCCTGGTTACGGGGTGGCACTGCAGGGGAGTGCTTTAGGGCTAAGGCTTTATTGTGAGGCAGCACCAAAAGAAGCCCTGCTGCTTCCACACTCCCTCTTGGCACCCTTACAGCAGAGGAGACTGACTGTTTTGACTAGCTCTTGGGAGACCACTGCCATGGAGTGAAGGCAATGTTGCTAGCACAGCATGGCAGCAGACCAAGTTTGCTCCTGCAGGTGGCTTTATTGCTCCTGCTGTCAATTACCATTAACGAGGACCCCTGAGCTACCTCTTTGGTCTTAAGTGGAAGATAAGTCACCTATGATCTGTAACTGAATCTGTCGGCTCTCTGTCCTCCCATCAGAAATGAGGCACGTGTAAGTCCCGGCATCCTCCAGCTTGACGTGGCTGATCACTAAGGAGCTGTCGGACTGGTAGGTGTGCCTGCAACAGGAGCAAGGATTAACTGCCTCTGCCTGGCCACGGACAGCAACTGGCCAAGGCAGAGCAGCTCTTCGTGCTGATGTTACATAAACCATCACCATGTAGTGCCCTCCCCAGCTTAGAAAAAAACAAAACCCTGTTGACCACAGAGGGGTCACAGGCAGGGGAAATAACTGCGGGAGAAAGGAGGTCAGGAACAGAGAGGAAACTGAGATGGGAAAACAGGGAACTGCTTTCAGCAACCCCCTCCCATGAGGAGGCAAACTGCCCTTTCAGGCAGGAGCTTGAGCCCCAGCAGTCATCTGCAAACAGAAAAGCATAACTGGGCTTTTCTTAACTGTGATTTTCATAACACAAAGTGACTGTCTGGCTCCAAACTGTTGCTGGAAACAGACCTCCCAGGAAAAACAAGCTTTAAAAGTAGTTTTAAAAAAATTGTATCTTAGAAGGGAGTGCCAGAAACTTCCAGCCAGAGAAGCTCCAAGTTATTTGGCTACAAGCTTCACCCTGGACTACTGACTTAGCACTGCCCCAAGATGAATCCAACAAAGACAACATTTTTCTGTATCACTACCCACATGTCAGCTTCCACCAGTTCCTTGTTATGGGACAGCACCTGTTCTGCTTCATAACACTAGACAATGCCTCAATACTATTGCAGACTGTATCTGTTTCTGCTGTACACAGACCAGGTGGACAGTTCATGCTCTTAGGTCAATATACGGGCTTGGTTATTTTTTTTTTTTAAAGAATATTAACAATAAGATTACAAAGAAAGCAGGCAAGCATATCTGGCATTCTGCCCAGCAAGGAGCCCATCTGCTCTACAATGAAGGGAGCTGAGCTCACCTGTTAGAGGAGACTGGTTGGCCATCCTTCATCCACTCCACTCTGGAGGAGGGGGACGTGCCCGTCTTGCAGACCAGCTGGATGTTTTGTCCCACGACTGCTGTCACAAGAGAGGGCTTGGCTTCCTCCAGGATGGGTCTGAAAGAGAAAGCGATTCCACTGGCACTTCTGCTGCCCTCCTCTCCTCTGGGTCCTCTAATGTGGCTCTGGATGAGTCATAACCACAGAGCAAAGCAGGACCAGCTGCCCATTCAGCTCTGAGCAGATGCACCAGGCAACATGTGGGGAGCCCTCTCCTACACGGCAAAGCCTGCTCTGGACAGACCGAATGCCACAATTACCTCCAGGAAGAGAGAGAGTCCTACAACCCCTCTCTTCTGAAGGAACTAGGTTCAGCTCAGCAGACAGACACATTTAGATCTAGCTCTACACACTTCTGATTTTCAGGGTGACACTGTCTGGATCCTGACCCAAACTGCATCTTAAAAGTCTTCCCTAGAACAACCCATTGCTGCTCCATGCAGTGCTGAGGTAAAGGCTCTGAAGGCAGAGAGTCAGCTAAATTGTTGGTCAGAACAAGAAAAACACCTATAGATTCTCATTTACAGTGTAAGAATGCCTCTCAAAGACCCCAGGATCCTGCAGTCTTTTCACACAGCATTCTTCCAGTGCTGTCAGGGAACAGAGAGAGTGTAAGGAAGGAGATAGCAGATAACACCAGGGCCTGAATAGCCTGATTTACCAAAGGGCCACTTGTATAGCCAATTCTTTGCATGGTATTCCCAGTTAGCTGGTCCCAGCTGGGGCAACACTTTCACTCCAGAGGAAGCTGCACTGATGCTTCACAATGAGCTGGCAGAACAGGGGGGAAAAAAAAAATTAAAAAAAAATCATCACCTGTGCAGAGCCCGTGTTGGGAACAGGTCTGCAGCTGTCTGGTGCCCAAATCCCTCCGTCATGGAAACATCTGCTCCGAAAGCCTTATGCCACTGCTTGCCTTCATGGGGCAGCATCTGCTGGCCACTGCTACTCTGCCTCTCTGAGAGGCCAGGCACTGCTGTTTCCCACAAGTGCAGCTGGCTCAGGCTGTCTGCTCTGCTTTGCTGGGTGCTCCAGCGCTGGCTCTCCAGCACACCAGTCCTTGGCAAAGACTCTGGCAGCACCTCACTTCTCCAGCTGTCCTGTCTGCGGCTGTCTTGTGTGGGGTGTGAAGCCCCATAGGCTCTTCCTTCTTGGCTGTGACTTGCAGACTCTCTCAGGGGTGGCTGCTGCTGACCCCGAGCATCCCCTGTACGAGAGCGGGAGCCAGTGTGCTGGTGTTGCAAGGTTCCTGTGCCAGAAGAGGGCTGATGCTCCAGAGGACTGAGCCCCTCAGAGTTGTGGCACGCTCTCATGCACTCCTCCTCCGAAGCAAAGCTGTTTTTATTGCCATGGCAGCCGCCGTACCAAAACCGGTTGCACTTGCCAACGACAGTCACAAAGTACCAGCGAGTGGTCCAGTTCATGCAGGGGCCGTGGGCACTGGGCAGCAGGCATATGACAGGATATGCTACCAAAAAGAGTGGAACAGAGGGAGACGTGAGGGTCATGAAGCACAAAGGTCCAGGTGCTTCAAGCCACCTATTTAAATGATCTGATGGGCCTTGTGGGCAGAAGGCAGGTGGGAAAATAGGACACTTGGGTTTTGCACCCAGCTCTGCTTTGAAATTGGGCAGCTGCTCACATGTTTCTTTCTGCCCCCATTTTTCCACTGGTGGAAGGAGAACCAACCTCAGAGACATTTCTGAATCTAGATGCTACATGGATGCTTTACAACCTCAGGGAACTGTGCAGATGCAAGGTTGGCTCTGGGGCTTCCTCTCCTGCAGGGGGGATGTGGGTGCCATTTGCACATTTCCAGCCCACAAAACAAGTAGGTTAGACGCAGTTGTGAATCCTCATGCATTACAGAATACCCCTCCACACATTGATATAAAGAGGAGCACAGCCCAATGTATCTACAAATGGAGTCCTGTGCCCTGAGTCACAGGTATCATCACAGTCACATGCTGACAAACACTGGGGGCAGGGCTCTGACTGAGGGGTCCTTTGCCAAGCTGTGGTTGAGCAGAGAGGATCCAGAGAGCTTTCCCTTTCCCTAAGGCAGCCCCACAGGGCTGGCCACCAAGCAATATCTGTGCTTTGGCAAAAAGACAAGACAATGCAGCAGCAACGTGCCTGCAGAGGATACAGCTGGGAACTAAAGGAGCAGAGATGCTTTTGCCCAGGAGCTCTAGTGCCCTCGTAGTACAGCGGGCACTGTATTGAACTCTGCTGGCTGAAAGCATTCATGCAGCCCTGAGCAACACCTCCATCCTTAGCTGTAGCTCTCATTCCACCCCTGTCCATGGGCTGTCTGAAGGCTGAGCACAGCCCTGATTCCTCAGAGAGGCCCTACTTCTCCTAAATCCAGGTAACTAATTTGGAGCACTCCAGGCTGCATCAGGGTGTCTTCTCAGGGGCAAAGAGCTCCCCAGAAGTTCTACAGACTGACAGAGATCACACAAACACACTTCTGTCCAACTATCAGCAGAGGACAACAAGAATTTCTGTAGTAGCTGACAGAACTGAACCATCTGGCTGCTTTTCTACGCTCCCTCCCAGCTTCCCGTGCCCTAGACACCAGGCAGAATTTCTTTGCAAAGAGATAATTTACTACATTCTACAGAGAGCAGAGCCTCTACACAGGAAGCTTCCATACGCTACTGGATTCTGTAGGACTCTTCCTACGTTTCTAAACCAAGAAGCCAAAGCATCACTTACGGTAGTTGGGCCTATTGAGACATCCTTCCCCTTGAGGACCTGAAGCTGAAGCGACATTGTCAAAACAACAGCCGTATACGGAACTGCGGCACTCGCCCGAGGGGTGCTGCTGGGACAAGGCTTGGCTTGCCTTAGAGACAGGAATTGAAAGCCAAAAAGTTATCATGCAGACATTAGGACAGTAGCACATGCAAAGCACCGTGTCCAAGCTGTCGGCTGCAGAAGGCCAGCTGTTAGAGGAACCACTATTTGTGTGCCTCCTAGAGGCTTTGAGGCTGGGAAGGGGGAGGAAACTTGGCCATCAGCCATGAAGCTAGGGCTGCGCTTCTCTGCAAGACAGACCTAACCAGCCCAGCAGCAGGCCAGGTTTTCAGCTGGCCCCACCAAGCACCCCAAGCTACAAGAGGGATTGCCTCCCTGACTATTTTGCCTTCAATTAATCTGCAGTTGACAAACAAAGGCAATTAACAGTGTCCACGTTTTTCCCATTTTTTTCTCCCAGAAATTGAATGGCAAGTTTCTGACTGACAGAAATTTGATTACTCAGGATTATTCAATCAGTTCTACACTGATTGTTCTTCTACTTCTCAGACATCTCCCAACCATCCACTCTGTCCCCTGCTTACAGAGGATCACAGGTGGATGCCCCAGACTGAAGAGGAGCAACGTGGGCCAAAGGGCTCGATGCCATGCCTGGAGTATTGGTTCTCCAGCATTACTGGCAGAGATGGAGCACAACAGAAACCCACAATGCAAGTCACCGGGGTCAAATTGGAATCTTTGTATCTGATGGACTCCTAAAATGCAGAGGTTTTGTACTTACTGTTGGAGCGGCCGCAGTGGGCTGATTTCTGCTCACTTGAATATCACGGTAATATTGTGGGCATCCCATGTTGTTTGGACCCTGGGCAACCGATACTCCATCAGGACAGCATCCATACCTACAGGCAGAAGATAGAAGGGCTGCAGCAACACCTGACATGCCCGGCTCAACAGGCACAGGCAGTAAATTTCAGTAAGCCCCCAGGAAAGGCAATGCCTCCCTGCTCAGGCCTATCTACTTCCAGCTACCTGTTTTGGTGGCAGGTGCTGAAGAGGCAACCTCTCCCCAAGGGGCCTGAAGCCAGAGTGTGCCCATCCGGACAGCAGCCATAGGGGCTCCGATGACAGTCCTGAGAGCCAGTCCCTGCAGTGGGGTCCTGAGAGGAGCTGAGCTGATGGGAACTCGATGAGCGTGACTGGGATTCCCAGCGAACAGGCAACAAGTTGATGCCACGGTCCTTGGTGGATGGGATGTGGTGATTCCCAGACGTACTATGGATCATGGAGCTCCCAGAGAGCATCCTTTCATCACCAGAATCTGGGGGAGAAAACTCCTTAAAGCATGCAGGTAAGCATCAAAATCTTGTCAGTTTTCCTCATCTCTGCTCTCTTTCACCTGCCCAAGGCTACAGGGCAGGCTTTTCTGCATAAGGGTTTTACCTGGATGTGTGTCTCCTGGCCCACCCTTCTGGATTTGGTTGCCCTGAGGTGCCCTGGTCCTCACTACCCTGGCCATTCTTTCTGCTGTCCCACAAGAAACCACCTGCCACATTACTGTGGTCCCCTCACATCATCCTTTCTTCTTCCTATGATCTGCCTTGGGCAGCATTTCTGTCAGCCAGCACTTAAGTCATGCTGCCAAAACCTGGGATCTATATACTGTACAGTCTTCTGCACAGACAGATTCAAATACTGCTCACTATTGGTGTAAAAGAATCTACACTTTGTCCCTGGCTGCATGAATTTCTAGAAGCCCATGAAAAGAGAGAAATGAAGAAAAGGAGGAACCTTTCCCCTACCACACTCTATTTCAAGTCCACCATCATCAAAAACCCAAACCCACAAAATTCTTCCAAACCTGTGGCAGGGCTGTTTGGGTTGTAACGCATCAGCAAGGACTGGCGAGTGACGTCGTATCCCATAGTGTCCTGCATACTGGGGACCTCTGCAAAGAGAAACATACACAAAACGAGTGCATTTAGACCAGCCCTATGTTCTAATAATTGCAAATGCGTCCAGGAATCAACAGGAGACTAAAGTTGATGAAAACGTTTCTCTTCTGGAACAGCTGCTGAGCAGCAATTGGATTCAGTTGGATTGTCAGGACTGCAACCTGCAATGGACAGGCAGACAGAAGTCAGCATTTCAGCTCTGGCATGAAGACTAGACAGAGACAGCAAGCAAAAATCTTCTGAGCAGTTGTGCCTCCTTTGTAGCTGGTCCACAGAGGGATGAGAGTTGTTTATAGTTTTTAGCTACTGAGCCTGCCCAGGTTGCCATGCTTCTTGACTGGGAGTCCTGGGGTCAGTCTGCAGCACACATTGGGACAGAGCCATCACAGAATACTGAATTCAAAATGAACAAACCCCAATATCGGTCCCAAGCCTGTTACATACATTTCAAACAGCACAGATACTGCGACTCTGAAGATGCCATGGTTATGTGCACAAAACAAATACACAGGATGGAAACAGGCAGGCAAGAAGCTGAGAATATAAGCTGGTGCAGAGCTGGGAATTTCTACTCCTAAACAAAAGCATCTTAGGAAAAGCTAGGTGTGCAGCAATACCACTCACGCTGTGGCAGGGAGCAGGGCTGCACGGTGCAGCCCCCAACGGTGGCTGGTTTCTGTGGCTGGATGGCTTTGCATGTCTCAGGACTGTAGAATTTGGAGTCGCCGTCAGCGCAGATGACTTGGCGTGTCCGGATGCCTGAATTGCAGCTCTTCGAACACTTGGGCACAGAGACAAGGCAAGTGAGCAGGCAGCAGAGGCCAAATGCAGAAACCCCACAGACCAGAAGTGTGGAACAGCTGCACAATTAGCTGCAGGCTGAGCACAGCTTCCTCCACCAAGACAAAGC
>NW_010973132.1:0-1017 GCF_000737465.1 Haliaeetus leucocephalus | reverse complement strand
CTATGTGTTCAAGAAAAACGGTTTACAACAAGAAAGCAAACTGGTGGCTTTCTTGTAAGCAACCAACTGGAGTTCCTCTCACTGGAAGCTGTGGATGAGGAGGTAGAAATGAGCAGCAGCTCAGGGGAGGGGTGAGGATGAGATACCTGTGTAACACATATGCTTGTGGCAAGCTCTACAAACATTGGCAGAGTATTTCTCTCTTGCTCACATGCAGGTAGGAGCCCTTCTGATACTGGAAAGCCAGGGGCCAGGAAAGATCAGACTAAGGTATGCAACTTCTTTAGCTGTTATTAAATTTGGCCCACATCTCATGAAGAACCAGATGTAACATGTTTTAACTCAGAACAAGCTGGTCTGGCTAGCACAGAAGGGAAAAAGTGTGTTTGGAAGTCACCTGATGCATTGGATATACCCTTATCTCCTCCCCCCAGCGCTTTTCCCAGGTTGAACAGAGTCTGGCTCCCTCCACAAAGACAAGACTAATCCAGCTGAAGCACAGTTATCCGAACAATTATAAAAATGTACTTTAAACCATATCAACCAAATGCAATGACCAGTCCTGAAGCCTGGAGCTCTAAGCCATACTCAGCCAGAGAGCTGTTCTGCTATTCACAGCGATGGAGTGAAGAATTGGGAATAAGCAGCAAGAGTGGATTGTTTCAGCTTATTGGCTGCATTTTGCCACTGACACTGAAACTATAATCCCCCCCTCAGAAGGATTTATTTTTGGAGCAGCTGCATACAAAGCAGGCAGCAGATTAACCGGAGCATTACTAGTGCCAGTTACAAGGCAACTGTGAGCCAAGGGACTGGTAATGAAGCAGTATATGCTCCCAGCCACAGCCAACGTGCAGACTGCACAGATCAAAGCTTGTTTGTGAGGAGCACAGCAATATAATCAGTTATTTCCGAACCATGAAAGTACAATGCTCACCAGGCCCCAGTCTCCAACGTGCCAGCCAATTTCCTGGATGCAGTTCTCCTTAAGGCAGGGCTGGGTGGCTAATGGCTTTG
>NW_010973131.1:0-1971 GCF_000737465.1 Haliaeetus leucocephalus | reverse complement strand
GATACTGGGAGCGTGAGCGACAGCTGACAGCCATGCTGGGAGCACCAGTACTGGTCATACTGGGGGCACTGGGAGTAGCACCCCCAGTTCATACTGGGTTCCTGCTCTACTGGGCCTAGTATGGGACTGCGGGGCAGGGGGACGGGGGGCTCCAGTGCCTCTCAGTAGCCATCTGTCCATTCCCCCCTGCTCCCCTGCTCCAGGACATGGCTGGTGCATAGCCCCTTCCCCTGCACCAGTGCTGGACCTGCTGCCGCCATGTGAGTGCCCCCGTGTGCAATGAGGGGGGTGACACACAAGAGGCGTGTGCGGGTGTGCACACATGAGTGTACACATGGGGTTGTGTTGTGGGCATGTCCGTACGCATATGTGTGTGCACTGGGCCAGAGCACATGTGCCGGTGGTGATGTCACATGTGTGGCTGTGCTGGACACTGCACACGTGTTCACATGCATGTTCACATACACATGGCTTCAGGAGCTGACGCTGACGTGTGTGTAGGGGTAGGTACAGAGCTGCCCATGTGGGGTCACATGTGTATGTGTGTGCACACATGTGTACACCAGGCTGTATGTGCACACACGTATGCCAGCCTCTGACATGGTGCCACGCACACATGTGTACACATGTGTAAATGGCAGATGTTAGAACACACACATGGGTGTCCTTGTGCCTGTGTACACATGTCACATTGCACATGTGTGTTACAACATGCATTACAACATGTACATGGGAGTACTTGTGCCCGTGCACATTTGCCAGGCTGTACACACATGTAACAGGCACTAGCAGCACACACATGGGTGTACTCATGCCTGTGTGCACATGCCAGGCTGTACACACATGTAAACAGGCATTACAACATATATACATGGGTACTTGTCTGTGCACGCGTGTCAGGGTGTACATGTGTGTTACAACAGGTGTTACAACATGCAGATGGGTGTAATCATGCCCACATACACGTTAGGCTGTACACGTGTTACAACATGCACACAGGTGTATCTGTGCCTGTTTACACGTTAGGCTGTGCATGTGTTACAGCAGGCACACGGGTGTGCCTGTGCACACGTCAGGGTGCACATGTGTATTACAACACACACACTTGTGGCCCTGTGCATGTGTTAGCGTGCACATGTGTGTTACAACAGGCGTTACACCACGCCCATGGGTGTACCTGTGCCTGTGTGCAGACGCATAACACACAGGTGACCACACATGGACATGGGGTCACTGTGTGTGCACATGTGCCTGTTGGTGTGCAAAAACCTACCAGCCCACGCACACTCGTGGCCATAATGAAAATGATGGGTGATTCGGCAGAAGTGTTTTCAACATGCACATTTCACTGCCTTAACTACAAAAAGCATTATTAAAGCATGCTTCTGGAACTTTTTTTTTAAGAAGCATATAGGCTTCTTTTTTTGTTTTGTGAGCTTTTCCTACTACTTTTTTTGTGTCTCCAGACACAAAGGATGAGACACAATGACACTACCAGTAGAAATATCAATAGCTAGAAATCCTGCTCTCCAGTGTCCTCTGTAAGGGTGACCTGAGCAACATGACCCGACTTCTCTTGTCCCGACTACTGTGGTAGTGGGCTTGCCCTGTAACAATAAAGCTGTTGATCACAAATAGACTTGAACCGTCGGAGTTGGAGGGACAGGGAGATAGAAGGTGGATTTGATCTTTACAAGGTGGTGAATGTCTTCAGCCTCTTGTGAGGGTGTGGTTAAAACTTCTAAGCAGACTGAGCATTGCTTGTTATCTGGTGGTGGCTCTTCTTCAATCTGACGAGTTGGGGATGGCTTTAGAAGCTCTTGAAAATATGTTACATAAGGAACATCTCAGATGTGTTTATCCCAATTGGAGAGAAAAAAATCAGCGGGTAATACTTATTCGAAAAGAAATACAGGAAAAGACATGGAGAAAAAAAAAATTCTTAATGTGTCCATTAAGTCCAAGAATAAG
>NW_010973130.1:0-1227 GCF_000737465.1 Haliaeetus leucocephalus | reverse complement strand
GGGGCCCCCGCGGGACAGCTGGGGAACGGTGTTTGAGGTGTTGCGGACATCGCAGCCCGGCTCCGTGCCCGGCTCCGCTCCGCGCCGCTGCAATAGCTCGCTGCTGGTGGAGGCACCGCAGGTCGCTTCAGTCAGCAGCTGGCTCGTTTCTCCCTCCCCTGGTCTCAAACTGCCCCAAACCCCGCGGTCCCAGCCGCCCCCGGGACCTGAGGGAGAGGGACGGGTGAACGGCCAGTCCGCTGCTCTCTCACCAGCTCTCTCCCAAACTGAGAGGTGGAGGGGGACAAGCCACCCTTACGCTGTAGCTGGCGGGTAGCCCGTGGAGCACATCACCCCTCCGCGGTGAAAACGTACCAAAGGGTGTTTTGTAACGGCATAGCGTATCTCTTCGGAGGCTGTCTTTCCCAAGCGTATTGGTACGGTAGTAATGGTACCCCGGATTCTCTCTCCAGGTTACTCGCTGAAACAGTATACCCTTTCTTTCTCAGGGAAGAGGGATTCATGAATAGCTACCAGACTTTTCTGCTACTAGATACTGTACAATTATAGATATCAGATGACTCATTAATCAAATAGCTCGTTATTGGGATATAGACAGGCTTTCGGCGTCCCACATATTGCTTTTGTGTGAACAGCCCGGGAATAAACAATGGGCAGCGGCGCAGGGAGCAGTCAGCTGTCATCGCCCGCGCAGCTGAGAGGTCCTCGGCACATCATTTAACTCGATGCGAGATATCTTGCTTCTCTGATCGAATTCCGGCTCACCAAACGGCACTCACGGAGGAAGTTTTCGCTACCGTAATTTCTTTGGGTCAGCCTTGAGCGCGCTCAGGGAGCCGGGCTGGCCGAGGCTGGCACAAGGGACCGCCTGAAGGAGTGCCTCGCCTCTCTCAGGCTGCTCAAGTCCCGTAGTCACCTGCAGGACACCGTGCTGGCCGTGGCCTCAGCAGCAGCGGCACTCCCGCAGCAAGGAAGGTTTGGTGCTGGGCCAGCGCCGAGCACCAGACGTACCTTTGACCTGAATGCACAGTAATGACAGGCTGTGTGGAAAGCCGAGGGACTTGCAACCCTTTCTGCTCCCTCGTGCAAGAAGACAACATGCCGCGGTTTAGTCCCCTGGAACCCTTTCAGCTGGAGGTATGTCTGCACCTGAATGTCACGGCAGCTTTGTTATGTTAGTGTTAAACGACCCCCAACAACCATCTCCCAAAGCCTGTGAGACAAGGG
>NW_010973129.1:0-1987 GCF_000737465.1 Haliaeetus leucocephalus | reverse complement strand
TTACCTAAAATGATAAACAAATCTGATTCTTCAGAATTCCATTAAGCTCCTTGCAAATGAAATAATCCTCATCTGAGAAGTACAAATATGCAGATGGCTTCACCCTATTATATCTTATTCTTGCAAACAGAAGGAAATTAGAAGAAACCAGAAACTAACAAATATCCTCAGGCGAGATTTGCAACACCCTGAAGAAAATGGAGAACCACATCTGTTGCTCTTCTCTTCTGATGTGGAGAACAAAACTGATACAATACACCTAAAAAGGGGTCATGTAAGGAGAAATGAAAGGAAGTAAGTTGTCAAATGATCAGGAGAGCTGTATGATCATGTTTTTTAAAAGACCAACTCTCTGTGCTCTATCTTAAATCAATGAAGTTCAACCTCCTGCCTTTAGAAGATGCAAAACTAAGGATTTCAGTGGCAATACGTGCTTTCTTTCAGTCCCTTTTTCCCAGATCCCAGAAGCACCGTGCTGTCTTCTTGAAGGTCCATCCAAAGGCTTCATCCACCAGAAGTCTAAGTGATGTGGGGGTGTGGATCCTCTAGCAGGGAGCAGCTACCTGGGGACTGGGTACTGCAATTTTCAGTGAATGTGATGTGGGTCTCGACCTCTTTGGATCTTGGTGGCCATTGTATAGACTATGCACACTTGAATTTCCTATCATCTTTTATCTGTCTGATCCACTTAGACTTTAAAGCCTTTGGGCCTTAGGTAGGGATGCTTTCTTACATAGATAGGCAAGGTGTCTAGAACAATGGGGCATTAGAACTTCAGCTTGGCTTTCAGAGAGCCTTCACACTTCAGCTAATAAATAGAAATAACAATTTGGGACAATGTCCATGCCATTTAGCACTAAAAATTGCCAAATTTCCAGTATGTCCTTGAAAAGCAGATTAAAAATTTCCCTGCTCTTGACATGACCTTTTTCTGAAAAGTGGTAATGGAGTTTGGAAGCTGGGACTGTTATGTACCTTACAGCTGTGGAGCAAGTGAATACGAGGGATTCCTGAGGCATTAAGTATGTGTGAAACCAGTTACTGGATGTCAGCTGTAGACTCTGACATTTAGTCTAATTATTAAAGAAAATATTACAGCAAATAAGATTAATAAGACACAAAGAATTAGAATTTACTTAGTGAGGTTTTTTAGGTAAAGAATGATTTTAGATGCAGATCTGGGTTATATTCACCAGAACCAGAGTCGGAGTTTGGATACCTGAGAGAGAGCGGCTTAAACAATTCAAGAAAAAAAGCACACAAACCAAGGGAGATGAGAAAAGTTCTGCAGAATTGTAAGCAAATTCACAAAGGGGCTGGAAGCCATAGTTCACAGGTAACAGCTCAGAGATGTCTCTAATGGCTGAACAAATTGAACCCGATGAGAAAGGAAGATGTGGAATTGGGCTCTTCTCTCTCCACATAAGAGTAAAATGTAGTTTGTGAATTGACTAACACTTGAACATGAAACGTGCTATAGAAAAGTCAGTATTGAATGACTTAGTGGGACAATTCTGTACTGGGGACATAGGATCAGCAGATGGGAAGTAGCAAAAGTTGTCTGATCTAAGGACCTCGTATGAGACAAGACAGCAGAAGTGCCTCTCAATTCCATCAGCGCTGCCATTTCTGTGTCACACACGCACTCTCAACCTCTGGGAATCACAGCTGGGAAAGATGGAGTCACTGGATTTCTTGACTTCTTGGTGGGGTATTTCAGAGGAAGGAAGGCTGCATAATAACGGTAGTGTTCTTAGAGTAATTGCCCAGCTTGATTTGGAGAGAATCGCTTCACATCAGCACCGCTCTCCTTAAGCCCAGCTTAATCAAAACTAGGTTAGCAGAGGACTTTTGGCTCCATTATGCTGGGAGCTAACTCTTCCCCTTCTGGACCCTACTGTCTTTGTGCAGGTCAAGGAGTTCTCTTGACTTGCCCTTGATTTTAAGTAGTGCTCAGCACTGCAATGTCCCCACCAAGGCTTCCATC
>NW_010973128.1:0-1716 GCF_000737465.1 Haliaeetus leucocephalus | reverse complement strand
GTCAGGATCATGTAACACACCTGTCAAAACCACGTAACACGCCAGCAGCATTGCTAGACATGCATGATGTAAAAAGGATCGTTACGCACATATGTGCTAGAGACGTTTTGCATGCCAGGAGCATCATTACACGTGTGGCACATGAAGCATCATTACACGCGTGTCGCGGGGCGTGCTGCACACCCTGACCACCACTACACGTGTGTAAGCCGTGAAACATCACTGCATGCCTGTTCTAGAAATATGTAATGTCAGGAGCATCACTAACACGCGTGTAACATGTAAAACATAACTACACACGTGTCACAGTGCCGTGTTACACACCAGGAACAGGTACATGGGTGTGACACGCGAAGCATCGTTAAGAGCGCGTCCTGGGGCTGTACGACAAGCCAAGACCATCGTTACGTGTGCGTGACACATGAAGCATCATAACACGCATGTCCTGGGGCTGTGCAACACACCAGGAGCATCATTATGTGTGTGTAACACGTGAAGCATCGTTACACGCCTGTCCTAGGGCTGTGCGACACGCCAGGAGCACCGTTATGTGTATGTGACACGTGAAACATCGTTACAGGAGTGTCCTGGGGCTGTGCAACACGTCAGGAGCATCCTTACATCCGTGTGACACGTGAAACGTCATTATACACGTGTCCTGGTGCTGTGCGACACACCAGGAGTGTCATTACACGCACGTAATACGTGAAACGTCATTGCACGTGTGTTCTGGGGCTGTGTGACACGGCAGCAGCATCATTATGCGTGTGCGACAAATAATCATCACGTGTGTGTGTTTTCAAGCTCTAACACGGTCTGAGAGTCACTACACGCATGTAACACGTAAGCCGCCTTTACACGTCTGTTTTACAACTACACAACATGCGACAACATTACTACATGTGTGTAACGTGTGAACCACCGTTACACGTGTGCCCTGGGGTGTGTTGTACACCGTGCGTGCCATTACACGTATGTAACACACGAACCGTAATTACTCTTGCAAGCATGTAACGCGCCAGGAGCAGCACGACACACGTGCAACACGAGAACCATCGTTACACGCGTGCCTTCAAACTACATAACACCGTGAACACCACAAAACACCGTGACATGCATGTAACGCATGAAGCATCATTACACGCGTGTGCCAGGGCCGTGCCGCGCACCAGGAGCATCCCTACAGGTGTGCAACACGCGAGCCGTCGTTACACGCATCCCCTAGAACTACGCGCCGCCCCAGGAGCATCCTGACACGTGTGCAACACATGTGTGTTGCTATGCACGTGTCCCGCACACCAGAAGCATCGCTACGTGCGTGCGACACGTAAGCCATCGTCGCACACGCATCCTAACACTGTGTAACGCCAAAGAAGCATCGCTACACGCATGGAACACACAAAGACCCTCCCTACACGCGTGTCCCAGGGCTGCGCGACACGCCCCGAGCGCCCCTACACATGTGCGACACGGAGCATCCCTACATGCGTGTCCCGTGGCCACGTGACACGCCCCGAGCATCACAACACACGCGTGCGAGACGGAGCATCCCCGCGCGCACCCGGCAGCCGTGCGCCACGCCGCGAGCACCGTACCACACGCGCGTGCAACACGGAGCGTCCCTACACGCGTGTCCCGTGGCCACGCGACACTGCGAGCATCCCCACGCGCGTCTCCCGCAGCCGCGACACGCGTATAACGCGCGGCATCCCCACG
>NW_010973127.1:1076-1357 GCF_000737465.1 Haliaeetus leucocephalus | reverse complement strand
CACCGGGAGCTTCTCAGACTCCCTACTGGGCGGACTGGGCGGTGGCACTGGTGGCACTGGGAGGCTGTGGGTGTCCCATCTCACCGACGTCCTTGTCCCCAGGACGGTGACACCAAGGTGGAATACCGCGCCTGGAACCCCTTCCGCTCCAAGTTGGCGGCCGCCATCTTGGGTGGCATCGACCAGATCCACATCCGCCCGGGGACGAAGGTCCTTTATCTCGGCGCTGCCTCGGGGACGACCGTGTCCCACGTCTCCGACATCGTGGGACCAGTAAGGAC
>NW_010973127.1:0-893 GCF_000737465.1 Haliaeetus leucocephalus | reverse complement strand
GGAGATGTTCTCCACTTTCGGGACACCAGGGATGTCCCCATGGGTGGTGGCTCCATGTCCCTGGAGGCATTGTCCATCTTGGGGACACCAGGAATGTCCCCGTGAGTGGTGGCTCCATGTCCCTGGAGATGTTCTCCACCCTGGGGACACCAGGAATGTCCCCATGGGTGGTGGCTTCATGTCCCCGGAGATGTTCTCCACCTTGGGGACACCAGGAATGTCCCCACGGGTGGTGGCTCCTCATCCATGGAGGCGTTCTCCATCTTTGGGACACCAGGAATGTCCCCACGGGTGGTGGCTCCATGTCTCTGGAGATGTTCTCCACCTTGGGGACACCAGGGATGTCCCCATGGGTGGTGGCACCATGTCCCCAGAGGTGTCCCCCCCGGCGGGTGGGGTGACCTCCCTGTCCCCGTCCCCAGGAGGGTTTGGTTTACGCCGTGGAATTCTCGCATCGCTCGGGCCGTGACCTCATCAACGTCGCCAAAAAACGCACCAACGTCATCCCCGTCATCGAGGACGCCCGGCACCCCCACAAGTACCGCATGCTCATCGGTGAGACGGGGGGGTCCCGAGGGTGGGGTTTGGGGTGCTGGGGGAGAATTTGGGGTGTCAGGGTGGTCTAGGAGAAGAGTTTGGGGTGCTCAGGGTGGTCTTGGAGAAGACTTTGGGGTGCTCAGGGTGATTTTGGGGTTGGGGAGAAGGTCTGGAGGCACCTCAAAGTATCTCAAAGAGGTTTTTGGGGTGCTCTTGGGTGTTTTGGGGTGCTGTGTTGGGTCTTGGGGTGATTTTGGGGTGCTAGGGAAGAATTTGGGGTGCTCAGGGTGGTCTTGGAGAAGACTTTGGGGTGCTCAGGGTGGTTTTGGGGTTGGGGAGAAGGTCTGGAGGCACCT
>NW_010973126.1:433-1605 GCF_000737465.1 Haliaeetus leucocephalus | reverse complement strand
GCCCCATGCCCTCACCAGGAATTTCCGCTTCTGCTTCCAGTGGCTGCCCTGGGCGTTGGTGCTGCGGTGGGCCTCCGTCACCACGTGGATCAGCTCCCACTCCTCCGCGCTGGGGTTGGGGCGATGCTGCAGCGACTTGATCATCTCCTCCTTCCGCCGCCGCTCCCGGTTCTCCTCGATCAGCTTCCGCTTCGCTACCCGCTTCGAGTCATCCAGCACCACTGCCGGGAGCCCCCCCATCAGCCAGCACCCCCCAAACCCCCCCTCATTGTGCTGTGCATCCCGACCCCACAGCTGCAGCGTGGCCCCCCCCCACGCCCGGCACCCCAACCCGCTCCTGCAGCTGCACCAAGCACCCCGCCCCACGGCACCGCCGGCCGTGCCGGGACCCCAACCCATCCCCACGACACCAGCAGGTGCCCCCCCCGCACTCACGGTCCATGGCCATGCCCACGGAGATGCACTTCTTGAAGCGGCAGAGCTGGCACTGGTTGCGGGTGATCTTGTCGATGACGCAGCAGCCATCGTACTTGCAGGAGTAGGTGGGGTGCAGGTTCTTCTGGATGGTCCGACGGAAAAAGCCCTGGGGACAGCGGGGTGGGATACGATGGGGTGAGCCCCGGTCAGCCCCCCTGCCCACCCCCTGCCCACCCACCCCCTGCCCTCTCACCTTGCAGCCCTCGCAGGTGATGCAGCGGTAGTGGTAGCCGGTGGCTTTATCCCCGCACACCACGCACTGTTCATCTTTGTCCAGGTAACTAGGGATGTACCCTGCGGGGCACCGCGCGTCAGGGACCCCCGGCGCGCCCCGCCGCCGCGACCCCCCAACCCGTGCCTCAGTTTCCCCCCTGCGGCAGCATCTGCCCCTGGCCCTGCCACCGCCCCCTGCCCTGCTGCGGGCAGCCCTGACATGGGAAGGGTTAAAAGCTGGGGAGGGTAGCTGGGGGGGAGCTGCCCGAGCCCCCCGCAGCAATAAAGCTCCCATTATCTGGCTCCCCAGCCGGCTGCGGGGGGGTGTCCCCGTCTCCCCGGGCACACAATGGCCCACTGTCCCCGCTATTGTCCGGGATCCCCCAGCCTGGCAGCCCGGGGACCAGCCCCCCAACGCCGCCCCCCCCCCCCCACCCGCCCCCTGGGGGGAAAGGGGCGCGGGGGACCCCCCACAAAAGTGG
>NW_010973126.1:0-214 GCF_000737465.1 Haliaeetus leucocephalus | reverse complement strand
TGGGCTGGGAGCCGGACGCCTGGGTCCCTCCAGCGGCCCCTCCTCCCGCCCGGCAGGATCCCGCCGGCGCCGGCCGCTCCCCGCTGGGGAATGGGGCAGGGCTGGGGGGGCAGCGCCCGGCCGGGCCCCCCTTATCTCCCACCCCAGGGTGCTGCCGGTCCCGATAGCACCGCCCCGGCCCGACCCACGGCCACGGGGTGCGGGAGGGGAACGG
>NW_010973125.1:0-1940 GCF_000737465.1 Haliaeetus leucocephalus | reverse complement strand
TAGTGAAGGAGAGGGCGCTGATTGGGCGGTGCGCCCGGGCCGCCGAGGGAGCGGAGGCTGATTGGGCGTTCTGGGGAAGGCGGGACTTAAGGAGAGAGCGGCCGCTGATTGGCCGCCGCGCCACCGGCGCCCCATCCAGCTTCAACGCGCCGGGAGCAGCGAGAAAACGCCTAGCGCCGATTGGCCCGAGCCTAACCCCGCCCACCCCGCCCTCCCATTGGCCACGGCAGGCGACCTAATTTCCCATTGGCCGAGGAACGGCGGAGGCCGGGCCGACTTGCCACGCCCTCTCCCTTCAGCCCGCCCTCCCGGCTGCTGTCAATCACCCGCAGACCACACCCCCTTCCCCATCCCCAGTCCCCCTCCCTCTCCCAGCACAGACCCACGGCTCCATTTCCAGCTCATTTATTAAAACCCAATCACACAACCCCGCTAATGAGGGTGAAGCCCCCCCTCCCAGGGGGTCCCAGGCATTCAGGCCGCTGTCCCTGAGCTCTTGCGGAGCTGGAGGGGGGGGGAGAAAACAACCCCAGCACCAGAATCACCCCGATGGGACGCAGGCACGCGCCCGATCCATCTCCGGAATACTCCAGGACTCCCCAGTGCCGAATTCGCCCCGAGCAGCCCCTCGGCGGTGGGGGGGCGTCTCCCGGCTAGCGTCCCGGCTCAGTGGCCCTTGTGGCGAGGACGGTCGAGGGCGCGCTGGGCGGCAGCCAGGTTGCGGCAGGCGTCGATGAGGAGGGCGCCGGGCACCAGCACCCACACCCCGTTCAGCCCCACGAAGTAGCCCCAAAAGTAGAGGGGCCGCGGGTCGCTGTGGGTCCAGCCCGCCCGAGCCTCAGTGGCGAAGTACAGCACGTCCCCGTAGAGCTGACCTGTGTGCAGGAAGGGAGATGCCGTCGGGGAGAGCCGGGAGGTTCCGGGGATGCGGGCGGCCTCCCCTTACCCCTCCGCCCTGGGTGTGCGGGGGTCCCCAGGCGTACCGAGGGAGACGAGGAGCTGCAGGACGTAGCGGGTGGGGTGGCGGCGCAGGAAGGCGAGGAAGGTGAGGAAGCTGAGGGGACCCCAGGCCCAGGCCGTCACTGTCTCCATGGCGACCGTGAAGTCATCGCTCCTGGAAAGGGGACACACACGCAGAGCAGGATCAGCCCGGACGCCCGGGTCCCTCAGACACCCCTCCCTCCCCGTCGGCCTCCCCAACTCACGTCATGTAGCGGCTGTCAGCTTTGGCGTACTCCTTCCCTGCGGGCAGCGTGGGGTTGACAGGGTGACCCAGGCATCCGGGGTGGGCAGGTCCCCCTCCACACCCCCCCCCAGAGGACCCAGACACCCAGGGGACTCCCACCCTGCCCCACAGCCCTCTGGCACCCACGTGTCCCCCTCCCCAGGAGTCCAGGGAACCCCCTTTTCCCTTCAGGGCGCACTGATGCCCCAGGGGACCCCTCCCCAAAGGCACCCAGGGGGCCAGGACCCTCCCCAGGGCACCCAGACCCCCC
Source organism: Haliaeetus leucocephalus (assembly GCF_000737465.1). Taxonomy (NCBI): domain Eukaryota; kingdom Metazoa; phylum Chordata; class Aves; order Accipitriformes; family Accipitridae; genus Haliaeetus; species Haliaeetus leucocephalus. The sequence goes on along the minus strand of NW_010973125.1, from coordinate 444 downwards.
CTTAGGAGACCCAGCCCCTCCCCAGACCACCCTTATACCCTCCCCCAAGGACCCCGAGCGTCCCCGCCCCGGTGCTCACAGACGTCGGCCAGCAAACCGGTGTCGGCGGGCAGCTCCCGGTGCCGCAGGCTGAAATAGCCCTCCAGAATCCCATGCACCCCCGCGCACATCAGGAACCAGCCCAGCGCCAGGCGGCGGGCGGGGCTTCTCGTTGCCCCTCCTCTCGCCCCGCCCAGCGCCCAACCCAGCGCCAGTAACCCCGCCCCGGCCGCCGCTACCGCGCCCGCGCACTGCCAGCCGGGACGCTCGCTGGCCACGTAACCCGGCAACGGCAGCGATCGCGGCCAATAGGGGTGCGCCGTCGTCGCCATGGCAACGCCGCTGCGCTGTTAGAGGTGGGAAAAGGCGGAAGTGGGGGGGTGAGGGAGGGGGGAACCGGCCTCA
>NW_010973124.1:0-2044 GCF_000737465.1 Haliaeetus leucocephalus | reverse complement strand
GTGCCGGTGGTGGGCAGCCAGATGACGCGGCAGGCCCGGCGCCTCTACGTCGGCAACATCCCCTTCGGCATCACCGAGGTATTTGGGGGGGTGGGCAGGAGCGAGGCGGGGGGGGGGGGGAGGATTTGGCACCCGGCGCCATTTCAGGGCTGAGGGGTTGGGGACGCCGATGGAGGAGCCCCTCCTGCGACGAGACGGAGCCTTCAGCCCCCCGCTGCCTGGTGGGGGGTGCACCGCCTCCCCCTCACTTTTGTTTCTGTTGTGTCCCTCCCTTTTTTCTTTTATGCCCTCTCCCATTTTAGGAAGCCATGATGGATTTCTTCAATGCCCAGATGCGGCTGGGGGGGCTGACCCAGGCACCGGGAAACCCCGTCCTGGCCGTGCAGATCAACCAGGATAAGAATTTCGCCTTTTTGGAGGTAAAACGGGGTTCAAGGTGTGCTGGGGAGGGGGGCATGGTGCCCGCGAGGGGGTCGCTAAGGCATGTGTCCCCCCCCAGTTCCGCTCGGTGGACGAAACCACGCAGGCGATGGCCTTCGACGGGATCATCTTCCAAGGGCAGTCGCTGAAGATCCGTCGCCCCCACGACTACCAGCCGCTGCCCGGCATGTCGGAGAATCCCTCTGTCTACGTGCCGGGTGAGTGGAGGGGGCCCCAAAACCCCCAGGACCCCCCCACACCTTGATAGGGCAGCTGACAGGGGAGCACACAGTGCTGGGAACCCTCTTCATAGATTGGGGTTCCATTACCGTAGGCCGTTCTTTCTTTGAGGGGGGAACAAAATGGCTGTGGGCCCCCCTGGGGCTCCCCTCCCTTTTGGGGTGAGCTGGTTCCCCCCCCAACAAAGGGGATTTGGAAGGGGGTGGCTGCTGCAAGGTGCCCCCCCGTTTTTTGGTATGAGCTATTTTGTTTCCAAAATGTATTTGTAGATAGGGGAGTAGTTTTGGGGTGCCCCTTTTCCGGCCATACCGGAGCTCCCCCCAGTGCTGGTTTGGTCCTGGGGGGCCCCCCCATGCCCCCCCAACTCACAGCCCTGTCCTCCCCACCCCAGGCGTCGTCTCTACGGTGGTGCCTGACTCCGCTCACAAGCTTTTCATCGGGGGTCTCCCCAACTACCTGAATGATGACCAGGTGAGAAGGGGGGATGACCCTAGAGCCCCCCCGCCAACTTGGGGGGGGTGTCACAGTGGAGGAGGAGTGGGGGAACCCCGTTTCTCTTCTCAGCTGAGTTTTCCGTTGATGGGGGCAGGAATTGGGGGAAGAGGCGGGGAGGCAGTGCCCAGGATCCCCATGGTGTTTCAGGGTGGGATTCCCAATGCCGTGGGGGGGGTCCTGGTGTTGGGGGGGGATGTCCTAGAGCTGCCACACACCCCCAGTTGTGCCCCCCCCCCAGGTGAAGGAGCTGCTGACATCCTTCGGGCCGCTGAAAGCCTTCAACCTGGTGAAGGACAGCGCCACCGGCCTCTCCAAGGGCTACGCCTTCTGCGAGTACGTCGACATCAACGTCACCGACCAGGTACCTCCAAAACCCCACTTTGGGGACCCCAAAACCCCCGTGACCCCCCCCCCCGGGTATTTCTAGGGCTTTTTGTGCCCAAAACGCCCCTAAAATATGCCCCAAAAGTCAGTGGGGAGATGCTGCTAAGTTTGGGGACCCCCCTGATGGTTTTGGGGACCCCCTCCCCAGCCACTCGGGATGCCCCGGGGGGGCTGCATGCATCATTTCTGCTTCTCAAATCATTTGCCTTTTTGGGGGGTGGTAGGCAGAGCCAGGTCCCTCCAAAATTCTGCTCTAGGACAAAAGAGGTGAACTCCATACTCTGAGCATCCCCCACACCTGCCACCGCACCCTCAGGGTCTCTCAGGGTGCCCCAAACTTGGTTGGGGGTCCCCCAAACCCCGTGGTGACCCCCCTGTGTCCCCCCCCGTGTCGTTTTCCCTCTCCAGGCCATCGCTGGGCTCAACGGGATGCAGCTGGGTGACAAGAAGCTGCTGGTGCAGAGGGCCAGCGTGGGGGCCAAGAACGCCACCCTGGTGAGTGGGT
>NW_010973123.1:6336601-6336871 GCF_000737465.1 Haliaeetus leucocephalus | reverse complement strand
AGCAATCTCATGCAGCCAATCGGAGGAAACATCGCCTCAGGGGAGGGCGGGCAGCACACCGCAGCAGGCGGCCAATCACAGAGAGCATCCCCTCAGGTGCACCTGGGCAGCCTGAGCCCTGGGGCCAGTCAGAGGCAGCCCTCAGGGAAGGGCGGGCCCCAAACCAGGGCACAGTGGCAGCCGAGGGGACCGATCCGAGGCAGCACCGCCTGAAGGGAGGAGACTGGCAGCCCTCCCCAGCTGTGCTGACCCATGGGAGAAGAAGGTGGG
>NW_010973123.1:6336173-6336519 GCF_000737465.1 Haliaeetus leucocephalus | reverse complement strand
GCAGACATGTAGAGCTCCTCCAAGGGGGTTACTCTGGGTGCCTCAGTGGAAGGCAGAGGTGGCCCTAGGCCTGAAAGACCAGCTGTACTGAGGTCTGGTGCCCTTGAGTGCTGCTGCCCATGGGATTCCCACCAAAAGTCCCCTGAAGAGGCAAGAATCTTCACCCGCTGTTTCATGGTCACTACAGCCAAGGCTGACAATGGTTTTTCCATCCCTGTGTCCCGATCCAATGTCGGGGAAGGTGTCGATATGATCCCAAGAGCAAGATTAAGACACAAGCAAGGTCAAATGCCGTATACCCAAAAGAGCTTTTATTATCAAAAGTAGAAAATAGTAGCGCTAGGAT
>NW_010973123.1:6326658-6336103 GCF_000737465.1 Haliaeetus leucocephalus | reverse complement strand
CTGCTTTTCTGGAGTTGAGAATCAAGAGAATTAAATCTGAAAATGTTTTAATTTCTCAGCTTTTGCTTGTTTCACTGTGTTTCCATGTTATGCTCTGTCTTCCTAAGTCCCATCGATGTTTGGTGCCAAGTATGTGACAGCTCATACCTAGCAGGAATTACAGTAGTGTCTCTGTGTGCTTGAAACTCAGTGCTTGTGATTAGGAAGATTAAAAAGAAAAAGAAAAAAATCAAGTAAAGTGCTGCTTCATTTGAGAATCTACACTACTATTGTGGCAAAAAAGTAACTTTGTGTCAAAGACACAGACTGCCAGTGGAGAAAATGCAAGAATAAAGGCAGTTAAAAAAATTAGCAACTTTACTAGACCACTTGTGTTTAATAATATGGCAAACTGTTACATTAAACCATATGAAAATTCCTTGCATGTGACAATTTATACATACAAAAATGTTTGCAATTAACGTACCGGAGAGATCAAATATTACAATTTATGCAAGAAAAGCAGTGTTGAGTGAGTATTTAATTTCAAGCAAAACAGCAGCACCATCTGGTGGCCTTTGCAAAGCTTTGTAGTGGTCCTGGCATTGCTCTGACAGCAGAGCTTAGGCATGCCATATGATGAGAGAGGTACTATTCAAAGGCAGCGGAGAGGAGGTGGAATAAACTTTTTTTTTTCCCAGTTGGATGTTTTGCAGAAAAATGAAATGTCTTCAGTATTACTGCTACTTATTTAAGCCTACTTATTACTTTAAGCATGAGGACTGTTAGGCATATTTTTTAAGTTAACTGGTACATGGAGTAATGACAAATACACCTCATGCTAGAAATGGGGAGGTGCTGCAAGCTGGAGATTCGGGCTTTTTTTCCTTTTTGATGTGTCTTTAAAGTACCTGCTGGGGAACAAAAATGTTAAAGATAGAAAACATCACTGCTATTGCATTTTGGACCAAAAGGAAGGTTGTCTTTGGGAACAAAATGTAATCATAGCTCTAGTAATATAGACTTAAAAACAAACTCATGTTTTTTTCATGAGAAAATGGTTGCAAAATTATGACATCCTTCTATGTGAAAGGTGAAATCAGAGTAGGGCCGTTGACTGCCTAGGATAGCTTTGGAAAGCTTATTTGCTTTTTGTCACAGTAGGGAAACTACTGTAGTTTTACTTAGTGTCAGTGGTGGTAGATAAGCTTGTACTTTTAAAATACTTGCCCTTTTGATCTCTGACTTTCTTTGCAAGGAACTCTCCATAATTCTTTCTGTTGAACAGCAATCCTTGGTGAGCATAGTGCAATTTTAGAGCAGAGAAGCTTTTCCATTTGTTCAGGGCTGTACCCGGTTCACCAGGCAGTGCTGGGCAAGCAGCGTGGCTAGAGGAGTGCCACATGGCACGTGTCATTTGCCAGGCAGCTGCAGCGCGACTAATTGGCTTGAGCAAAGCCCTGGGCTGATGCGATTACCCTGGCTGTAGAGCTGTTTTGGCGGGCATTAGCTTAGCGCTGTGCTCTGTGGGATGGTAGGAGCACCTGCAGTTAGTCAGGTTTAGCAGGTCTTCTAGTGAGCATGGTAAAACTGGGGCAGTAAGGTAAGACAGGCAGTGGGTGGTCTGTTATCGGCAGTGCAGCACCTCAAGAGTACTTACTAATAGTTGCTGGGTGATGATGCGGTTTTCCTCTTGGATACCATGACATTGTTCTGCATAACCCAAACCCTGTTGAATTCCGAATTAAAGGTATCCTCAAAGTCTTTTAACAACTACTTTCATTTTGCATTGAAATTGAAATGACACAATTTGCATTTAGGATCACCTTTTGCCATGCTCCCTCTCAGCAGAAAAAAAGAAGCCAGCAAACCTTTGGATATGGACAGGCTTAGGGTTTGTGGGAAGGATACTTTTAAGTGAATGGTTCACACATGGACTGGTGTCTCTCATCTGTTTGGGGATTTTGTTGACAGGGGAGGGGCTTGGCCTTGTCTTGTGGGGTTTGGGTCGATGTTGCCTCAATGTGAGGAAGAGTGGGTAGTTATTTTCCTGTTCCCAAGAGGACCTCGTGAGAGAAGAGGTTGCTCTTTCTGTTTATTTTTACACCAAAGTCAATGGCTTCTCATCAGCTCCTTCCATCATCCGTTTGCCTTAACCTGTGCAAAGGGCCATTAGGAAGAGATGTGCAGGTGGGTGGTTTCGGTATACTAGCAACCCCTGTCACCTCTCTGCTTGTCATCTTTAATCCTGTCATTGTCTTCCTGTCTTTGGAGGAGCAAAAGGAAACAGGGTGACCAGGAGCAGCTCAGCTCAGTGGTGTGACTGAGGAGGATGATGAATGAGAGGAAGCAACCTAGAGACATAGGGAGAACACCCACCATGAGCCAGTTCTTGCTGTCTCACTGATGACTGGTGCCAATGTCAGTCTCTGAAGGGGCTGTTAAATACCATATTTAGGAGTGATAGAGACGGAAGATTTTTGCATTTGATCAGGAAACGAAAGACTTTGGGGATTTTTGTAACTTTCTTTGAAGAGGATCTTTGAAGAGGATCCTGTTGTTCTAACCCATGCTTTGATTATCACAGTCTAGATGAGATTGTTTTAAACTCGTCTGAAAACTGAAGGGAGCGCAGAATTCAGCAGCCCCTCTAGTGACACATCTGGCCAGATCTTTTCAAGCTTCACCCTGGCAAGTAGTTATTTTCTCTTTGGAGGTAAGCACTGATTTTTCATCTGTGCAACCTGAGGTGGCAGAAGAGAGGCTGCTGCCGACGGCCTGAGCTGGAGATACCATTCAGGATCTTCTGCCTGAAGATCCTGCCAAATTTTGAAATCATTCCCCATCCAGCACAGGGATGTCCAATTAAACTGCCCTATATGGCAGGTTGGAAAACCTCTCTCGTTCACAATTTTGTGAAGGATTGCACAACAGGGTGGTTTTGCTAGGGCTTGAAAGGGTGTGATTTACCTTGCTAGCAGCTAGTTATAGAAAATCTTTGGAGTAACTGCTGGAGGTCTTTAAAAACCTGTTGTGTTTTTTTCAATAAAGACTATTGATAATTAAAAAAAAAAAAAGGCATAAGTTGGTTCTGACAGTGCCACCACATGTTCATGCATGATTCAGTTGTGTGTTCTGAAACTACAAATCTTTCATCCTTTGTTTGAAACAGAAATGCTGGCTTGGGTGTCTGTTTCATGTCTTGCAGATTTGGGGGCATTTTGGCTCCATTTGTGCCATCTATGGTAAGATTATTATCTACTTTTTATGTAACTCAGATTTATAATTCTCTCAAAAGCACTTTGCTGATTTTGGTCCCACATATGCCTACAGTCCTTGAAAAAAATTTGGGGTTATGAAAAATTCAATCATGTTCACTCAGTTTCAAGGATTAATGAACAAGATGTTTAAAAAAAGCTAGTATTTTATCTGTTTTGGAAATAGCCTAATGTTCTGTGTTAATATTTCACCTGCTAGTGAAATGATTGTCATATAATGCATTCAGTACTGCTAAGACTCACTCAGCATCTGAGTTGTTTTAGGCATGTAAACGAAGTTTTCATATGAAGCCCTTTCTGTGAAATGACATTTAATGGGTTTCTTTGTTCTGCCAGTATATGGATAATTGCACAAATTGCTGGAGTGAAAAGTTGGAGTCTTTTGGTTTTGACTGCAGTTCATATGGTTCATGTATTTTAGGAGCAGGAAACAATGCTGGGTTTTTACTATGGATTTTTAATTTTAGAAATCTCTTAGTCCTTCTGTACCATTCATGGTGTTTGGAATCAGTGGACTGTCAGCGGGATTCCTGACTCTCCTTCTGCCAGAAACACTAAATAAGCCAACTGCTGAGAGCATTGAAGATTTCCAGAGTCCCAAATACCAGGTGCTTAAAAACAAAAAGGCAGAATTAAATTTTTTTTTTTTTTTACTGTAGCTTTTCATTATTTTCCCCTCTATCTTATGCAAGCCATGATTTAGTGCATATTGCTTAGATTGTGCATGAATGAACATCTGCATTAAGTTTTAAAAGCCATCTTTCTCTCACATTCAGAGGAGATTAAATTTATTCTTTGTTTGGCTCTTAAGGATGAAAAGGGTAAAAGCTTTCACCTGTATGTATTAAATTATATGTAAATGAATACTATTTTGTTTCCTTAAAGGAAAACAAATTTTAGAAAAGCAGTCTAAAATAATCAAGGACAATACATTCAGCAGCATTCCTGTGCTTTTACAGTTAAAACAACTAGGCATATTTTTCATATATTGGATTGTGCCTTTTTGTCATGTTTTGTAGTGGAACATAATCTAAAATCAATATACATCTGAGGAAGAGTATTATCCTTCATCAGCCTCCTGCATTAGAGCCATTTAAAGTGTTTTCCTATTGTTGATCTGCACTAAATAGAACTTTTGAAGTGGGAAGTAAAAGTTTTGTTTGTTGCAACAGGTAATAGAACAGAAAATGTGAAGTATATCCCCTAAGTTTGGGAATGGCTTCCCGGAAGAATTAGTTTCAAAAGGGGGGGGGGGGAGTCCTACAAGAAAGGGATTGTTAGCTTAGAACTAAGAAGGCTTAGTGTAGATATAAAAGAATACATGTTTTTCTTATGTTTTTTCTTGATGTGATAAATGAATTTAGTCTCAACAGGATTTCAATCAAAGTTAACAATTTATTAAATGAATAAAGGCAAGCAAACAGCGCTGGGCACGCCGGGAGCTTCTGCTCTACCAAGACGCATGCCGTGAAAAACAAAACAGCTTCTTTTATAATCTAACATTAGTTACATATTCATACTAGGCGTGTTCTTCCAAAAGACTCTCCACCTCCTGGTTGTGTGGGTGCAGTAGTTCTCCTAGAAACTTCTCTCTGAGCAGGCTCCCCAGTGCTGGGGCAGACAGCAGACATGCTGTGTGACAGCCCACACCTTGCACAGCACCAGCTGGGGCCACCAGAACCCAAACCAGTTCACAACAGACACCTCCCCCTCGACAAATGCATACCACAAATCGCCCATCAAGACCCTAAGTACTGCAATCTCTGAGGCTAAATATACATCTAAGTGCCTCAGTTCTCCCCTAGGATCTCTTGTTTAACACTGTGCAGTTAACAACAAAACTGGTTTTCTCCTCCCGGCCTGCGGTTATACGAGGACCAACAAAATGGTTAAAGACAGTGAGGGTCACATTTTATTAGGCGGCCCTAGCATTGTTTATATTGACACGAATCAGATGAACACATTTCACATTGATATGCTAGCTTGTTAATTATCTGGTAATATTGTACTTAATCAGTTCAATCATTCTACACACACTATTTTGCTTTCTTTTTATGCCTAATACATAGTAATACTGCATTCACTTGAAATGGAACAAAAAAGAATTTTTGAGCTTTTCGAATATCATTTCACTTCTGATTTTTAAAAAAATCAATGAATTCTGGTTTTCACATTTAATATTAGCCTATAAAATAGGACAAGAAAAATAAGACATGGAAACTGTTTTTCAGTGATTATTTTTCTTGTGTCTGACAAGCAAAGCAGTTAGAAGAAAACACTTCAAGTTTCAGAAGGCCTGTCTATGGGAGAAAATGAAGCCTCCATTGAGAAGATGCTGTAACAGTTGAAGGGCAGAGTTTTGCTCTATATATCCAACAGGAAATGTTGGAGGACTCATGTATAATGCTGTTTGTAGCATGTTGAACAGTTTTATGTGGAGGCAAATTGAGAAGATGGAAAAAGTTGATCAAAGCTTGTGAGAAAAGAGGTGACAAATCTGTGCATTAATTTAATGACATAACAAAAGCATACTTTGGATGTTTGGACTTCTCTACAGTTTCTTAAAATGAAGTATTAATTTATTTTACAAAACATAATTGCTAGCTTCAGATTAAGCTGTAATGTTGTAATTGAAGTCATGTGTATAATCTAAAATTTAGATGGCCTTACATATTCAGACAAGCTGTAATCATGAAAAGTAACAGCATCCTGTATATGCTAATTTTCTCTACAGGTTTTTTTGCCTCTAAATTACGGTATACCTCACAGTGTGAAGAGACCAAAGATTTTTATGGGTTGTTGGCCTTAGTGTATCTAGCATAAGAAACCTGAACAGGAGATCTGAAAGGAGAATAGATGGATTTTATTGTGGGAGTAAGTAATTTTTTAATACAGTTGTATGTGAAAAGATACGTAAAGTTAAAAATAATACTATATTAGAAAAATGATGTCAGGCCTTTAAGAGGTGCATTTAAAGGAGAAGATGAGTAATCTTTCAGACAAAGGTTATTAAGTTCTAGCTGTACATGTGGAACTAGAAATTACTGAAGGAGTCATATATTGTATAATATATGTAACAATATGTAATCCAGTACATTTCACATGAATTGGAAATTCTTCCTGCAAGGAGAGTGTGTGTGTGTTTGGTTAACAGTTAATAAATTTACGTTGGAATAGATGCATCACAAGTGTTAGAGTTTTTTGATGGCCAACACAATTTTGTTATTAAAAAGAAAATTATTTAACATCTGTATTATGAGTGCTGCTTTTTCCAGGATGTTCATCCAGGCTTTTTGAAGAATACTTGTATCATTTGGATTTTGGCTCTTTATTTAATGCATCTGATAGGATACGGTTACTGAAAGGCCTCCGTATTTTGGGTAAATTCCACAGTTAAACAATAGTTCCGCAAATGAACATGCACCCACGCAAGTGTGTGTGCACTTATACGCACACGTGCACACGTAAGCACATGCAGGTTGCTTTGCCTGGATGCCTCACTGAAATCTGTGCTGTGTCCATGTGTGCTTTACAAATAGCCTGATCAGGTCCCCAAGAGGTGAAAATCAATTGGCGGTCAGAACAACATTTAGATAATGTTGACATATGGGTGGATTGCACGTGTGTTTACTTCATCTCTGGGGCTGAAGCTTGATGACAAACAGCCTATAGAATATGACGCAAACTTTTATCTTCTGATCATTTATTTATTCGTCATTTTTGTAATGTTTCATTTTTGTGAGGATTAGAATTGAGTTTGTGATTTTTTTTTTTCTGAATAATATTAATGCCTACCATTGCATTAACATTTATAACCATAGTGACTGATTATACCTCTTCAAAGGATAATTGGGTCAGCAGGGATGTGGTAAAGACCAAATTTTGTTACTGTTGACTTCAATTCTTTTATTACAAGAAATAAAATTTGATAAGAAATAGAACGATATAAAGTTGTATTCCCAAATCAGAGTCAAGACTCTAGAACAGGAGAATCGCAAAGGTACCATTATGTGGTATCAGGCTGTATCAGTGCATTTCTCCTCTGCCTTTTATTCCACATTATGTGAAAAACAGGAAACAAAGATAGTTTACATTTTTCACATGCTTATTTCTGCTATATTTGACCTGGAATTAATGATTTCTTTGCCTGGGGTGACTTCTGTGAATTTGGTGGATTGATGACCAGAAAGCTGTGTGTCCCAAAAAGAAGTTAATGATCTTTTCAGCAGCCCTGGCATGACTCATGGTACTTGCAGCTCTTTTTATGAGCGTAGGCCTGTGTGGAAGCTGGTTTGGTACTTCATCTCCAAGATCCAAAAGAGAATATGGATGGAAACATCAACTTCCATTTTTGCTTCTTATCTTTTCAATTCAATTTAACACCTTGTTTGACTTTTTACTTTAGAAGTCCTTGCTGCATTTTGCTATTGCTGGGTAAAAAGATGCTATTTGGAAAAAAGAAGTGGTTTTCCAGTTACATGTTTAGAAATAAGGAAATATTTGCAGCTTTATTAGAAATGTCTTCAGTTGGACTAATGTAATCAGTGCATTATATCTTACAAGGTCCTAAAGTTAAGAAACCAGCTGTGTCATTCATTACTGTGTATGTCACAGCAAATCATAAAAGGCAGCATTTTTGGTCAAGTAACAGCTTTTTGCAGTAGATATCTTCCCTTAAAGCCTTTGACTTTGTAGAATTAGAAATTCTTCACTTAGAGCAACTCTTTTTCCCATTATTTTCAATGAAGACAGCACAGTTTTGGAGAGGAATGGCCTAGTAAATTCTTTACTCAGTGTGGGACTATCATCTATTGCTTTCCATTTCTCTGTAAAAAGAACAAAGGGAGCTGAGTTAATTTAAGTGGCTTAATTATACACATTAGGTCACAATCGCTATTCTTAAGTATCACTTCTAGCTCTTCCCCTGTGCTTTATTTGTGTGTAGAAATTTGATTATAATATTGCATCTGCACTGTTCATCTGTTTCTGTGTTACAACGTCTTCAATGGTTTAGCACTTAGTTGTGAGAGTGCCTTTGTTTCTTTATCTGTTTTTAAACTGAAGTCTTCTTCCTTCAGCATTTGAGAAAATTCTGCTGCTTTCTGGATTTTATCATGTTTCAGCTGCAAATCTCACAGTTTAAAAAAGAAAAGAAGTAAGATTTGGCTGCTTTGCACTGTCCTTAAATACTTCCTTGACAGTCACAGGTTCTCTAGAAAGGAAGTCTGACCTGATTCAGTTTTTTCACTCCTTTGTGTTTCACCTTTAATCTTACTGTGTTTTTATCTATGGAGTGCTGGGGTTTTTTTCCTGTCTTAGGTGCTAAGAGCGCTGAGCAGAGGCGAAACTTGAACATTCATTTATGCCACCTACATTTTAATGCCATTTCCATGTTCATTAGGCAATATTTGTCCTTTAATTCTTGCTTAGGTTTGCTTAAGCCCCAGTTTTCCCCTTATCAGAGGAAGAGTATCAATTGTAAATATTAGAAAATATTTTTCCATTGCTCCTCCAGTTCACGCTACCCTTTGTATTTTGTTTCACATTTTGTTGTTCCATGGCCCTCCTGGTGACCAACTCACTATGGAGAAGAACAGGGGTTTGACTGAATCTCTGTTTTCATGGCTGGCAAATATCCTCTGCTTTATTTTGTCATTAGCCAGTGATATACACCCCTGTGCCCCCCACACCATGTTAAAAATCAGGTCAGGTATTGTTTTGGGTTTGTGTGCCGAGATTCTTTTGGGTAGCAGGGGAAGGGGCTGCAGGGGGTGGCTCCTGTGAGAAGCTTCTGGAAGCTTCCCCGGCCCAGGCCGAGCCCCTCAGCGAGGGCGGGCGGTAGCGCCTCTGGGAGAAGATGGCCGAGAGGGGAAACCTGCAGCGGGGGAGGAGATGGGGCTGCGAGAGAAACCCCTCTGCAGACACCGAGGGCGGTGAAGGAGGGGATGCCCCCGCAGCCCGCGGGGAGGCGGCAGGCTGTCCCCCCCCAGCCCACGGAGGGGAGCGGGGGAGCGGGTGCCCACCTGCAGCCCGGGGAGGGAGCAGCCCACGCCGGAGCAGGGGGATGGGATGGGATGGGATGGGATGGGATGGGATGGATGCCCCCCAAGATGGCCGGCCGGGCCTCCCCCGCGCTGGAGCAGGCTGGGACTGAAGGACTGCGCCCCGCGCTGGAGCAGTTGGTGAGG
>NW_010973123.1:6306442-6326381 GCF_000737465.1 Haliaeetus leucocephalus | reverse complement strand
CATCAGTGGGGAGTGATCCCTCCCCATCCTTGTCTCGACCCACGAGCGTTTCTTTACATTTTCTCCTCCTCATCCTCACTGGGGCCGGGCCGGGAGGAGTGGGTGAGCGGCTTCGTGGTGCTTTGTTACCGGCTGGGCTTAAACCACAACAGGTATAAAGGCAGGCTTGAGTTCCTTTTTCTGGAAAGTAAATTTGCCCAATATTCATGTCAAGCTCATCTCAGAGATCTTTTTCATTATCCCATTTGATGTTTCATCAAAGCTGTTTCCTCCTTTGTTGGAGCACTGTATGTTACTGCTTGAAGTGAAGGCTATGGATTCATTTTTAGAATTTATCCTTTTTAATCTGAGCAGAGTGAAGTACAAATAATCCTTTGCTTTGTTGACTAATACTCTTGCAGCTAAGCAGCAGAGAAAGGAGGAGGTGAACTTTTCACACTACCATCTGTAACCAGCTGGTTCTGCCATTCAATTTTTAGTTTGCTTGAGGCAAATAACTGTATTGTGTATTACAGCATGCAAGAGATCTAATTTTTTCCATGCAGTGAGTTACCAGCAGTTCATTGGAAAGGTCATCTTTTGTTGTATCACTTGCTACAGGAGATGTAAAATTTCCTAGAGATGATTTTTGATAGATGCAATCCTTCCATTGTGAAAATAGTGGACAGATGCACGGCTGCCGGCGAAATATATGTAAATCTGGGATGATCTTATAGTAGCAGAATTTCTTTGTACCAAGACTTCCGAATCTGTCAAGAAATGCGTGGGCTGTATTGTGCAGTGGGAGTACCATTTGCGCCCACCTGCGGAGGGTGGTAGACCACAGTAGCTGGAGATGTTTATGAGGGAAGGGGAATGAGGCTGAAAAGTAGCAGAGGAGATTTGGGAATCAAACTGTTTCCACCTCCTGGATACTTGTGACATGATCCTGAATTATGCCAGGTTCCTTTTAACTTGATATTAAATAATTACAGTACTTTCAGTAGTAGATACACTCCTCTTCCTCTGAGTAGTCTCCTGGTTTAGGAAACAAGCTGGTTTTGGGATGAATAAACCAGAAAACAAACATGTTGCAGCAATTTTGATAGCTTACGAAAACACAGTATGGCTCTGCCTGGACTGGTTTGACAGTGCGGGTTCCTACAGTGGTCCAAAGGGATTTGAAGCCGTGCAGGCTGGTGGCTTAAGTGACATCTTCCCATGTAACAGCAACCTAGTCACACTAATGACAGGTAAGGCTAAACAGACTGGCTGACTCTTAAGTTGAAAATTTCTATACTGGGCTTTTGTCTGCCAGGCAGCAGTACAGCCAGCATTCAGTTGGCTGTATTTAAGTGTCCTTGTCGTGAAAGGCTCCAGGAAAAACTGGTGATTACATGTTTTATTAACTCTTTCAAAGAGATTCTGCATCTGCAACAGCATTTCTTGTTTGTCACAGCCTCACTCACATAATTTTCTATCTTCCTCTGTGCTTTTCCCCCTGCTCTCTTATCCACAGTGATGCGGGGCCTGATTGAATTCTCATCTCTCTGTACTAATATGCAAAGGAAAAGAAAGAGGCTGCAGTATATTGCTGGCATACCTAAGGAAACTAGAGTCTGTGTACACAAAATGGAGTTACTCCAGATGTGTCCAGGTTGAAAGAAATTGCTATTTCTTTTCACCATCCCATATCTCATGGTTGGTCAGGTTTATAAATGTTGGTGTCAATATTCAGTGACAGCTGGCTCTGAACATCGCTGCAGGAAGCCTGGCAGCAGTGATGTTATACCCAGCTCCCTCCACCAGGTTTCTGCTGCGGCTCTGGAGGCATTTCATCTATTTCAAACCATTATTAAATCCTTATGATAGTGTATGCTATTGCTCATACAGATGTCCAATCCTTTTTTAAGGCCTCCTGATCTTTTGATTTCAAGGCTATGCTGTGACAGTTCAGCAGTCTGTCATTGCATTACGTTTGTTTCCTTTTACCGTTTTAGATTTGCTGCCTCTCGGTTCCACTGGAGATACCAATGATGGGGAATAATGACAGTGAATACGAATGCTTGACCTAAAGATACACCCTGCAGTTTAATGCTATATATTTTGTATTGTCTGGTTTCTCTTCTTTTGAAAATGTTCCAATTATTTCTTTGAATGGACACTTTTCCAGGGCCTCTCATTTTTATATCTGTCTGTGTGCCCTGAAATGGGTAAGCGCTTGTGTAAAGAAACTCCCTCAGTATGTGCCCAGTTTTACTTGTGCTAAGACCTGCCAATAAACCAGCAGCCATAGCCTCTGTGAGGTGTCAGAGTGACCACTCTGACTTGCAGGAGCGTGTCCCTGGCTATGTTCGAGACAACTATTGCCCAACCTTCCCTTTAAATAGAGGGAGAGCTCTTCAGCGTCACATTCCTAAGCTGCTTTGATGGAATTTGAGGGGTGTTTTCAATGCTGAGATTTTACTGACCGATCCCCGCGTGGGTATGGTGACCCAGATGGTCAGGGTCGGAGCTGGAAACCAGCTCCACCTTCTGCTACCCTTGCGATGGGCCCACTGCCCAGTGCGGGAGCTGCAGTGGCCTGGGGTCAGCTGCCTGCCAGGCCAGCCTGACCAGGCATCTTTTATCATTGCTGGTTTGCTCTGTTCCTCCAAATTCCCAAACTTTCCTGGGGATTGCACTTTTCTGAGCAATTTCTTGGTATTTAGCTCCAGGGAAAGTTAATTCTGTTGCGGTTTGCAGAGTTTGTCCCAGATGTTGTAGCATCCTTTGAGTGTGGAAGTGGAAATATTCTTGCTGGAGCGGTGGGTGTGTGTGCCTCGTACTGCGCTGCCTCAGGGCCCTTCTGGGTACAAGTAGGTGCAGGGCCAGCTCAAAAAAATCTTGTAACCAGCAGCTTCTCTGTCTCAGAATAGTTGATTGCTTGAGGGCTTGATCATTTCTCCCCGCTCCTCACCTGGAGGTAACTTTTTACATTTGACCTGGTAGTTCTTAAAAAAACCCAAAACCAACACCAGCACCCCCCAAAAAAACCTCCCAAAATAACAACCCACCAAAACCAGAAAACCCCCAACACGGGTAAAAATGAATTTTGGAAATGAAAAAGCAAGGTAAAATAGTGACTTATGCAGCAGTTAATCATGTTGAGGAATGTATCACAGAAAAGTAAAATTGGCAGCAGGAAAGCTCTTGCAGTCATGGTCTTAACAAATTGCTATGGATCTGATTTGGCTATTTATTATCTTTAATCCTAGGGGTCTACCAGGAAGGAAGGAAAATAATTACTAATGACATATTTTAGTTAAAGTTAATTTATTGGTGGTGGAACTAATTGCACATTCCAGGTGTTCATCAGTTTAGCAAGACAACATTTAACTATCAAATGTTCTGATTACAATGTGGCTAATTAAACATGATCAAACTGTTGGGTTTACAAACATGCAACTAATTATATATAATTACACTTGTGGGTTTATGGTATGCATCATGTAAGATATGTGATTTCAAAAAATTGCTTCTTTTAAGAGACTACCTTATGTTTGTACGTTATATATATAAGTATTGACAGTTTGCTGTGTTTCTAAGCCAGAGATCTACTGTGAGAAAGCTGTAGTGAGATACTGAATTAACAGATCAGTTAAGAACCATTAAAAAAAGGTGTGTGTGGGGCGGAGAGCAGAACCTGCTCAGAATTTGCGACTGAATGGTGTAAGTTTTGTGTGAATTGGTAAAAGCTGATAGTTCTTTGCTATTTCAATTCTTCTGCTGTTATAGCAGAAGCAGGATTTTTTGATAAAATCAGATCAGTGTTCATCAGGTGCTCTGGGTTGCTGGGTAGTCCTTAGCACCTTCTTCAGAGGAGATGTTTGGTGAGAGAACGGGGTGTGTACTGATGGATTGAGAGCCTTCAAGAAGGGTTTCTGGGTAAGGGCAGCCCCACAGGAGACACCGTGCCGGGGTAAGGGTGCCTTAGTTAAACTTTCTAGTCAGCCATGGTGGCCTCCCACCACTTTCTGTTGCTAAAGTGTTCTGTTGTTGGTTGTCCCAGGGTGGTAATAAACACTCATGCCTTCTTCATAACTTAAAAAATATGGCAGGGATTAAGTCTTTGGTGCTTGGGTTTTGGTTTTGCTGGCAGTTATTGTTCTTTTGATTGGCGCCTGGCAGCTTTGTCACGTACGAAGTCTCTGCAATAGTCCTTTACTTCAGGTTTAATTCCTGTCCTGATGGACACATGTGTCATTTCATTGTGGATAATACTTTTGTTAGGAAAGCTGTGCACTGCACTGTGCTTGCAATAAGGGCTATTTTAATCTCTGATTTGTGTTAAGACTCAGTTTAATTTGCACCATCGAGAAAGGCACCAATGAAAATGGGTGTTAGTGCAGGAGGGGGTTGCGATGGCTTAATGTGGGAAATGTGAAGTGGCCACCTCTCCTGGTGCCCACGGACTTTGGGCAGACCTGGTGGCGAGGCCCCTGTGTCCCTGTGGCAGGGAGGGCCCCGCAGAGGCCAGTGTGAGCAAGCCCAGGCCGTCAATGGGCACCTCATCCCCAAGCACCAGTGCTCTCCTTTGCCTAGGAGCTAGCGTAACAGTGGGTGACTTCAATTTTGTAGGACTTCCTGTAACATTACCTATTTAATAAATAAAATGGTCTTATTTTCTGTGCTCTAGAATAGAAGTCATTCAAGCAAATGCTGACTGTAGATGCATATTACAGAGATAGCTACATCAAGGCTGCTTTCTAATTTGGTGTGACCAGGTGGTTTGCATACTGGACAAAGGAGATCTTTCCTGCTTAAACATCTGTGTTTGCAGTGATAAAGTACACACCATGATCATCAGTTCTGTCCTAATGAATTTGCTCATCACTGTATGAGATTTGCAGAGCACAGATTTTTTTAGTAAACTTTGAGTTCGTTCTTGCGTGTCTGAGTGTTCATGGGAATGTAACGCTTGCTTACCAGAGGATGTGTTCTGCATGTCATTGGTACCCATATGAATACACTGCAGTATGTTCACTCCTTCTTCCCTTTGCATACAATTTCACAGCCATGCAACTGGAAATCTACAATAGTATCAGGCAATAATTGGAAATCCACAGTAATAGCAGGCAACTTGGGTAAGAAATCATGCCCTTTTCTCCCTAGCCATTGGTGAGCATTAGCCTAATCATTAGTAAGGAAATCAAATGAATGTTAATAAATACTTCTAAATAACTTTAAATGGTGCTTTTTTATTTCAAGTCTATTTTATCCTGACAGAGGTGTTTTCTTTTGTTCTTTCTTTTTGTGTGCACAAGTATGTACCAGAACGGGAGAACAGTTCCTCCTCTGCAGAAATTTATCTTTGTGCAAACGTCTAGTGCCATTAGGGTATACTTGTTAAAGAAGGGCAGTTCGGTGCGGGTGTCTGGTGTTAGTTGCTCCGCAGTTCAAACGCTAAGTTTCCTGAAGCAGAGTCTCAGGCATCAAACCTCATAAAAATAAATAATTTAATAGAGTGGTACAGCAGCAGGATCAGCTCGAGCTGTGTGCCTCCAGGGAGGGAGCCTGAACAAAGAAATCCCCGTGTGCTTGTACCCTTACAGACTATGCATCTGCCCTTCACTCGATCTCCACGTGCCTTTCACCTGCCCTTTTGTCCAGTAGTGATTCTGGTCTGAGATCTTCTGACTCCTTACTGGATTCCTTCACTGTCTCCAGGTAGGCTGTTGTCTTGCCTAGTTGCACCTGCTGTTAACGGTTGTACGCTCCTTATCTTCTGATTCCTGCTGGCTCTGAAGGCCTTGTCTTGCTTGAATAGATACAAATTCAGTACAAGTTCAGCAAATCTGTGTGAAGGTTTGCAGCTTGTGGCCTAAGGCTTCAGCAAATCTAGCTACTCATGCTAAGTGAGTGAAGAGCATTCTACATCACACAATGTTACAAGGCTAAGTGATTAATTCTATTTAAAACTTACTGATTAAAGCTGAACAACTAATATTTCTTAACATACTGGAAATACTGAAACTGCAGTGGATTTATAACTGTCCTGGGTTTTCCTAAACCAGGAGAGCAGTATGTGTAGTGGGATGCCTTAATTTTTCTGTCCTGCATTGAAATTGAATTTTGCATTGAATTTTCCTGTCCTGCTCAAGACAATCACCCGGGCTGTCAAACACAGTATTGAGGAGCAGTGTGGCTGTGCCAGGTGAGTGTCCAGCCTGGCAAGACCTCTCATTTGGGGAGAAAAGGTCTTTCTCCCATGCTGTGGATAATCGAGAGCTGGCCCTTAGGTGGAGAAGGCTTTGCTCTTGGCCCCTGGCCTTGCTGGGCTCATGTCCGTTTCCCTATGGGAAACAGTTTCTGTTTAAATAACTTATTGCAGGAACAGTTAGTTGCTGAAAGAAACTGATGGTTCATGTGGCAATGGCTGGGAGATCAAAGTGTCAGGATGACTGCTGTGCCAGCCCTGAATCGGTGCTGTTATGGGAGGAAATGGGAAAATGGGAAGAGGATGGTTAGTGCTCCCATGGCACCTTTATATTATTGTTAGCAAAAAACTCTAAACAAACAAACAAAAATAACAGCCCTGGGGGGACACGTATTCAGCTTTCCCTGCAGCCTGTTCCTGAATGTCTGTCTTCAGGCTGGCGAGCGACCCTGAGATGAGCTCCGGTTAGTGCCAGCAGGCTTTGTCAGCCTGGGTGCAGGGCGAATGTTTGTGTGAGTGAGTGGGTGCCTGTGACACCCACAGTACCTGTGATGGTGCCCACGGGAGTGCGCTGTGTGCAAAGCATAGGGACTTCTTAGGCGCCTGCTGATGTGCTCCTGAACTGATATGTGGCCCACCAGGGCTCTTGGTAGCCCTGTTCTTGTTGCCCTACTAGCCATGAAGGTCTGGAAATGGCATTAAAAAGTTTAATCTTTTTTTCGTTTGTCTTTTCCTGAGCAACAAATTACAATGAAATAAAAGAGGATGAAAATAAAATTTTATACTGTGCCTTTTAGGCAGTTTTATACTTTTCTCTGACAAGAAGGCTAAAAGAGCAAAAGAATATTGACAAAGTGTCTGGTCTTTACTTAAGTGCTCTTGAAAGTTAATCAATCTGCTTGTGCCCTAAACAATGTTAGCTTTTCAGTTCAGAGGGGCTGGGGAAAAATTCACCTGGCTTTTCTGGCTTTAAGAGAATAGCAGGACTGGAAGCAAATTATGATGAGCTTGTTTGCCTATGCCTTGATGGGAATTAGATGGGATGCTCTACTGTCACTCAGATGATGTTTTCTGTATATTTAATTGACCATTGCAGCTTGTGAACAGCCCATTAGCTAATGTATTTATGCTTCAGGAGGCTAATGCTGAGTGGTGATAGTCTTTTCATGTTGCATTTGTTACATAAAAACTTAAGGTAATTTGAATGAGTTTGGGGAAAGAACAGCAAAAAGGCAGAAAGGTGGGTTTTCTCTTTGTGCTTATTAATACGGATCTATAGTTTGGAGGCTTTATTGAAGAGCATTAAAATGCATAGACTTTTGATGGAACTGCAAGGGAAAACAAAATGAATCCCTATGATTTAAGCAATCTATCACTGAAACTTTGTTCTTGAAAAATGAAAAGGGATGGGAAGTCCTTCTGACCTTCAGACCACCCCAGGTGCTGTAGCTCATCTCTGACTGCATCATAGCAGGAGTAGGCAGGGAGAAGGGTGGCCTCTGGCTTTGGGACAGCTGTAGGGAAATTTGGCTGGCTTTGAAAAAAGAGCCTGGTGATTTTTGCTTCTCTGGCAGTAACATGGATGAGGGCTTCATCTTTGGTGGGCCCTCAGCCTGAGCGTGAGCCATGACCCTTTGTATTACCACACTGAGATGTAAGGATGGTTGTTTTCGTTTAGGTAGTTTATTAGCTGCAGATGTTCGCAATATTAAGGTGCTCCATTTATGTTAATATGCGTATACTGGTGGCAGGTTTAGATGGTTTTCATTTGAATGGTTTTTCTGTGCTAAAAACCCCGCAGACACACTCCCCCAGACAGCCACATTTTTCTGCATGAATTTTTAAAATCCATCCAGGGAGACTGTTTATCCAGTCCGGAATAAATCGCCTGCTCTGGGTAGAGGGGACCTTCTTGTCTGGCCTCTGTGATCCCCCTGAGCTGCTGGTTCTCTCCCGCTGGGGCAGCAGCCCGGCTGTGCGGCAGCAGTGTCACCTCTGCTCCCGAGGGGACATGGCTCCTGCCTTCGCAGGCGGGCTGCAGTTATTTAGGGTTATAATTAATAAATCTCCCTGGTGGTTTTGGTCTCTGCTTTCCACTATACCATAATTGCATTATACGCAATTAAACCGTGAAATGACTGTGTGGTGGGATGGGGAAAAAGAAAAAGGAAGGTCTCAAAATGCAGCTTTTGAAGGGACTCCTGTTGATATAGGCTTGATCTTTGAGCTTTGTTTTACTGCTTTCAAAATGAAATCCCTGCTCTTGCCTCACTCCGGTTTCCTCCCTGTTCCTGGCTTGTGGCTTCACCTGATGGGTGATGTACAGCGATGATAACTTTGTGTGTGACAGCTAGATAGATTAGTGTTTTCAATCTTGCTCGTTTACAATGTGCAATCCCCTTTCCTTCCCCCTCCTGGGGAAGCTGCCTCCTCGTTTCGGCGAGCTTTGGTGGTGAGGTGCTGATGCTGGCTGTTGTCTTCTGGGTGAGATCTTTGCCGTCAGGTTTCTGGGACCAGCTCAGTGTTGAAGCAAGCACAAGGTTACACTTGCTCAAAGCCTGCTAAAACAGCGTGTGTGTGTGGGAAGTACAATAAAATGCACAAAACCCTCGAAGAAACTGCAGTGAAGCCACTTAATGACTGAGGAAAGGGCTAAGTAAAAGAAAGATTACTTGAGAACACAAAGTAAATTGCCGTAAAAATGGTGTTTATGCATGAGCAGGTTTGTGAAGCCTTGCTCCCCATTTTGAGTATGTGGTTAATGAACAAAACCTGGAGATGGCTTTTGTTCAGTTGTGATTATTGCCAGACTTGTCTGTGAAGAGAGAGGAGAGAGGGGGAAAAAAAAAAAAAAGCCGCTGACTGTAGCAGGTGGTGAAGGTAAGCACGAGTAGGTGCGTGGCAGTTTGGCCTTGTCCTCTTCTGCACCAAGCCAGAGGGTGGTTTTTTCCCTCGATGTCTCAAAGGGGATCGTGCCACCTATGCACGCAAGCAATGCTGCTTCATAATTACTCCTAGAACAACAAGATGTGATCACGCGCCCAAGAGAGTATCTGAAGACTGTATGTGTGTGCTTTACTCCCTACTTTTGCTTTTGGGAATGCGTGGGGTGCCTACACCTTGGGGGGGGGTGGCAGTGGGGCTGAGGGGTCTCTGTGAGGAGAGGTCAGGGCTGCCCTGGGCCAGGCATGGCCGGTTCCGGCAGGCCCATGGCTGGGCCCTGCTGACCCCCTCAGCCCTGTGGGTGACACCTCAGGGGGGATCGAGGTGAGGGGGGGAAAACACTGCCAGGAGCAGGGAGAGGCAGAGGAGCTGGGAGCGAAGGAGGAAGGGTGAAGTGGGGAAAAGGGGGCAAGGGAGAGTAATTAATCTTTGTTTCTCACCATCCAAACCTAGTTTAATTGGTAAGAAATTAAATTAATTTTCTCCAAGTTGAGTCCGTTTCACATGTGACGGTAATTGGTAAGGAATCTTCCTGTCTATATCCATCTTCATCTGTATCTTGACCCACAGGCTTTTTCACCAAGTTTTCCCCCCTGCCTTGCTGAGGAGGGGGAGTGAGAGAACGGCTGGGCAGGCATCTGGCAGGCAGCCGTGGTCAACCTGCCACAGAGAAATACTTAATTGACCTCTGAAATGTAACTGCGGTGGCGTTTAGAAGAAGAGGTTCTAGTACTGGCCACTGTTGGGAGCTCTTGTGCTTTCCAGCATGTGTGTGGTCATGGGGAGCTGCCCGCTGAGGCACTGTTCTTCAGGTGTGTTAGGAATCAAAATACAAATTGTACCATCAGGAGCCCATATACATACTTAGGTATTAAATTGTCTCCCCTGAAGCAATAACTGGATCACTTACACATATATTAGTGATTTTTAAAAAGTATTTTTGGTTCTTTTTAATTTTATTTATTTATTTTGCAACAGGTGGTTTTGAACCAGCATTGCCTTGGCTCTGGCAGGGGAGAGCTGCAAGGAACATGGTGCAGCAGAAGAGACGATGGCCCTGCCAAAATTCACACCAGACTGGTAAGGCCAGAGAAAGAAATTAAGAAGCACACAGATGCTATTTGCCATCTGTATAGTTGAATATGCACAATTCACTTCCACAAGGGACAGCAAACACTGCAAGGCCAGAGCTTTAACCTGACAGGTCTCTAGGCTGCATCCCTGCTGAGTTTGGTGGCATTTTCATAGGTTTTGGGGGTGTGTGAGTAAGAGGAGGTTGTGGCCTGCTCTCATACAGCAAGCACAAAGCAGTTAAATATTAATTGTGGAAAGGCTGATCTTCACTGTTGCCTGGTTTGAGATGGCACCCCAGTTTTGTATCCAGGGGTGTGCAGCAGCTTTTGCTTGGAAATGGAAACACTTAATCAGAGAATGCATTTTATGGGAACTGCAGGTGGCAGTAGGGGCTAAGTTTTACAGAAAAA
This sequence comes from Haliaeetus leucocephalus, assembly GCF_000737465.1. Classification (NCBI taxonomy): domain Eukaryota; kingdom Metazoa; phylum Chordata; class Aves; order Accipitriformes; family Accipitridae; genus Haliaeetus; species Haliaeetus leucocephalus. The sequence continues at coordinate 6,315,776 of NW_010973123.1, read as the reverse complement.
AATGTATTAAATTTCCTTTCTCTACAGTAGCTTGGCATATGGCAAAAATTTGAATCTCTGCAAGAAGCCTTCTCTTAAAGCTAACACTCCATATTTTTAAGCATTTGTCAGGTCCTTTTAGGTGTAATGTTTTCAATAACTGTAATGACGCTTCCTGCTCCCTTTGGGATGCCCTGCGCTGCTTTCCCCTGTAGTGGGTTTCTGGTGGTTGTTTTGCAGCATTGGCCCTGTTCTATAAATGCTTATTGAGTTCTGCTTTTATTTAGTGTGTTCCAAATGGGTAAGTAACTTAAGTGGTATATTACTTGCATATACCACAATCAAAGTCATGTCCATTTGAATTTAAGAAGCAGGTGCATTGTTATACATTAACTGTAGGACTTTGAAGTCCTGTGTGTTACACAGAAGAACCTTGAACAGATATGAATGAACTTAAATACAGGAGATTTTATTAATTTCAGTTCGGTTTCTAGACCCTGAGAAGACCTTAATTCAAGGATTAGCAAAGAAATAATGAACAGATTGTTGTCCCCCATGCTCTATATATTTTTGGCTTAGGAGTTATGTCATCTAGTGCTTTCTCATTTAGGAGACACACACTTATTTGTCTGGTTCAGTCAGAATAAAGAATGTACTTATGTTTATTGCATGCCATGGGGAACTTGAGGGAGACAGTGCGCTAAAATAAAGGTGGACTTGTGTGGCTCAGGCAGCTCATTGTATAAACAGATGCACGCCCGTGTGCTGTATATATGCTGGGATCAGCCAGCGGGGGGTGTGTGTGTGCTTGTTTTTTAAGTTACACTGCACTGGATGATAATGAAGCTGGTAAAACTTTCCAGAACACCTAAGGCTGCTATTTCTGAGCTGTGAGGTGAGGCTGAGTACAGAAGAATCGGTTTCTAAAAAGTACTAATTGTTGTTACTGATAAAGTTGTACCATAGTAAGTGAAAATCCCAGAGGGAATCATTCTGATACTGGCAGGGTCAGTTCAAAATCTGCAGTAAATGTTCTTGGTAGCATGCTTTCCAATTAAAAAGCAATAGCAAAGCACTTAGATATATTGCTGGGAATTAAATACTTCTCTAGAGCTAATTGCTTCTGCTGGTAGTTTTTCAGATGTATACTAGAAAGACAACAGATAGTTTGTACCATGAAGGGCTCATCCGTGTTTTAAAAGCCTTCCCTGGCATGAAGCACTCCTTTGTTGTTTTCCCCCTTGTGCTTCTTCCTTGGCGCGAAGTGCTGATTACAAGCCATCTATCTGTGCACTTGCTCCTGGTCAGAGCAGGAGCGTCAGTGCATCTCTGTACAGGAGCCAGCGCTGTTAGAGAGCACGTCCCAGCCTCCTGATGGGAAATACTAACATACATTATGATGTAGAACTGTATTACCTATTAAAAAGCAATTATTTAGAGCATGTAGAAAAGAGAGCATATTATAAATTAAACAAAGAACAAGGTGCATTTTAATAACTGTTCCTGAGTAATGGGAAACCTCAGACTGTGCATATAAGGTTTTACTGTCAGTATGCTGCTGTTGGGGAGGATCCTGGGGAGGGGGCTCAGGAGGGAGAGAGGTGTTTTGTGCACGTATTCAATCACAGTTTAAAGAGAATTAGCTCAAGCTGCACTCATGGACCTTTCCTATTCCCTTATCACAAACATTTGTCTGAATTTATTTGGCTGAACATCTGATGAAAGCAAATGTCAAGGTTGTGTTGCCTGCCCTGAGTGCCAAATTTGGCTTGTGTGCAGGAGCGTGCCTGTACTTGCCCAATCTAGGGAGAGCTGGAGCACTCTGTGATTTACCTTAACAATTATAATCAAAGCCACATAGCTCAAACTATGAATGTTTGATCTTCAGAGCTTATAATCAACCCAGAGAAGAAACACCCCAGAAGCTATTTTATTGAATAAATTTAAATAATGCATGAATTTTAGAAAATAATCACATATGAGCAAATGGCTAAGTTAATCAAAGTATTAATTTGTTCAGCTCTTAGGGATATGTAAAAACTTAAATAATGTGTAAATATCACATTTGGCATGTGCATACTTACAACAAAATTTGAGTTGGGTGCAGTGCACACATAGCTGAATAGAGACTATGTAAATGTGTTTTAATGATGTTTAATGGGGGACTGATATCTATCAGGTTTGAAATAGTATAGGAAATTGCACAATTCCAGTTTTGGTGCACAGGTTAATGCATATTTCCCTTGTGACCAAGCTCTTGGTGGAGAATCCCAGTCAATGTCATGCATAGAGACATGCTGGTAACACACAGCCTTTTGGCAAAACTTCTTGCATATAGTAAATTAAATGCCAAGTGTGTCCCAAACTGTGCAACTCAGCTGGAAAAAGAGAGAAGTGGGAGAGGTGCCATTGCCGTGTGAAATGCCACCGCAGCTGGTGCCGCAGGCGATGAGAGGTAGATGAGGCACACAATGGGTCACGGTTTGCTCCTCCACTGCCTCCAGGCTCAGCAGCGGCGAGCAGGACTCGTGCAGCCCGAGCACATTGGGATGGAACTTTCCAGAGGCTTCCTCAGGACCTGCAGTCTTCTTTTTGAAAGTGATCTAGGAGGTGATGAACCTAACTTAGGGTGGCTCCATAGCATGTGTAAGTCTGTTGGCAGACATTGAGGGCTGGCAGCAAACTCTGGTAGCTTTCACTGTAGTTTGGCCACCCCTTACAGCCCATCAGGGTTTGCACTGTTTCTGCATCTGTACTGAGCGAACAGTGGCCGCGGCAGGGAGAATGGTGATATCATGCCAAAGCAAATGATAGCACAGAAAGTGGATATTTAAAGTTGAAGTTAATGCGCCTCTGGTCCTACTGTGCCTGCTTTGTGTATGTGATATATTCATGGGGAAAAGTACTGTGTTCTTTCCTAGATTGACAGGAGATTTTCATTTCTTACCATCTACCAGTCTCGATCTGATTAGCTATTTCTATCCTGGCATGTGGCTGTGGTGTGGTATATTAACAGTCTCGCAGCAGTCTTCAGTGGGCTCAATAAAATTAATGTGAGTATTAGTCAAATACTGGCTGGCAATTTTCTTAGACTGGGCTCTGACAAGAGTTGTGGCTGGGAAATTATGATTTTCTTTTGTTATTTCATTTCACTTAATATTGATGTGTGGGGCGATATATATGGTGGTTATTTTTTTTAAATAGGCTCTTTATCCTGACTCAGTCAGGGACTGGAGTCTGGTATTTGTATTAAATATTGTATCAAGTGATTTGCAGTAGCTGTGGGGTTTAGTGGGATGAGAGCTATTTGTTTTTACACAGAAACCGGTGGTTCCTTTTGTTAGGGCTTTGGATTGCTTTTATGCTCCATTCTCACAGGAGAAATGCAAATGCTACTGAAAAATTATATTTTGATTACAGACACAGATAGCGAAGAAGCATTATAGAAGAAGTTAGATTTGTCTGCTTTTTGCCTGATTTTTTTTTTTTTTTAAAGTATGGAAATTCTATTCCACTGCCCTCCTGCTGAGAAAATAGCACTGAGAAGCTTGGAAGAGAAATGCAACATTGCAGCCGCTGTTGGCTGGGCTTTAGTGTTCCACCCCTGTACAAAGTTAGAGGGGAAGGCACCCCAGGGACAGCAGGCCCTTATGGGGGTTTTGGGGGGCGATGTGGGAAAACCAGACTGCGAATGGGCTGAACATGGAGAAGCCAACACGTGATTTTTGAACCCAGACTAGCAGAGAAGCTGCAGTAGCTTGCTCAGCGGCATGGCTGTGTCTGAGCAGGTTGAGGAGGGAACCGTCTGAGATGCTCTTTAGGGGCTGCTTTTCCCATAAGCAGAAGCCAGCATGGGCTTTTTGTGCCAGCAGCCTCCAAACTGGAGCTCCCTGCAACTTTCCCTTCGTTTTGGTGATGGCTCTCACTTCCTGCCCAGCCCCACGCTGGAGCTGGGGAAAACTCCCTGCGGCCTCATCGTGCTCCCTGCACGCATGCTCTTCTGTTCCTACTTGGTTTATTTATCTTAACTCATTAAAGTAAATTTATGGTTTTATTGCTGTTCCCCCCTAGGAGGGTGTGACCCTGTCCTTGGGCAAGACTGCACTCTCTGGCGGTACATGACACTGTCTGGATGTGATGCTGGTTACTTCACTGGCTTGCCTGGCTTTCTTCATCCATGGAAGCTTCTGAAATATGCATCCTTTGGATTTTACTGTCACCAGGTAATCTGATCAATATTATGGATGGCTGCCAGAATTCAGGTGGGCCCCTGAAGCTGATATGTGAGGTATATTACATTATGAGCTGACCTGTTGCACCTTAGGTTATTTCCTTGTTCTTGCAGAACATCTGTTTTATTCTGTCCTCCTGCAGCTCCTGAAGAAGAGTAGGGAGGAGTAATCGGAGCATTTTGTGGAGGAAAAAGGGCCTTTCCAGCCAGTTGAAAGACACGCAAACTACATTTCATCTTGGCTTATAAATCAGCACTAGAAAAGTACTGTAGTTCTGCTTTTCTTGTTATCTAGTACATTAGGAACAGAAAGAAGTGCATTTAATGTTATATACTTAAATGTGTTGGCATTTACCTATTCAACCATGTTTACTAGAGTAATTATGAGACAGATTAGCTGTGATGCTTGCTGACCTTTAAGGAGGGGACCAAAACAAAAGGCAAAACAAGTTCTACAAATATTAGGCAGAACGAAACCCTCGACTACTTGCCACCATCTCAGTATATATTCATATAAGGAAGGTAAAAGACTTGATGCAGACAAAAGATATTCTGATAGGTCCCAGTAAAAATTTCAGATAAAGTGACTTTAAAAGTAAAAAAAAAACCCAACAAAAAACCCCAACCAAAACCAGTGCAATTTTCTTCTCTGATAGCTAGGGGAAAAAAGGTTGCAATCCTCCAGTTACAATTTCTGAAAATATAGAATAATCAGTGCTAACAGCAAAAATAGGATTCTCCTGATATTTTTCAATTGTGTCTCAACTGTTAAACGTTGATTAGCTTAAATACAAGTTTGTTATTTAAATGTGAAAATAATTTGTGGTAGCACAAGATAGAAATTGGAACTCAAAATATTAATGTTGGCTATTTATCTACCAGTTGCTTCCCATGCAAGCAATTAATCTGAGCACTCGGGTATTTTCATGCATTCTGTAGGATGCTTTAGTGCAATTTACCTAGAGAAATTGCTTATTTCCAAATTACATATCATCCACTGAAGAAATTTCCCCAAAGTGGCATTGGTGGCATTGCCTGTTGAAGTTGCCCATGAAGAGCCTGCATTCCTGCCCTGCCTGGTGGCTTCCCTGGGCCCTTCCTGGCATGAGCAGAAATCCTCTTCCCATCACACAGTTCTGCAAAGCATAAGGAAAGCAGCTGGGGGCCCCTTCGGTTCCAGTCTGGGGCAGCTTGTACTCCAAAGGCGATACGCTTTGCCCATGGGTGAGTGTGAAACCTGGGGAATTTGGGCAGCTGGAGAAGTCGCTGCTGCTTTTCAGTAGGACTGAGGCTAGGTCCTACTGCAGTGGGGTGGCAATGCCCCTCTGAGGACGGATATTTGCAAACTTTGGCGGCTTTGGGATGACTCTCTTTTGGAATGGAAAAAGTTGCCCAGATGCCACCATTGCCATGAGTGATCCCCTGAGTTTTTCCTTGTCAGCTGATTTGGTTATGGAAATTTGCTTGGTTTTGTCTCCTCTGAGCATCCATACGTATGAGAGAGAGAGATTTTATTAATTTCCTTCCATTAAATGCAGAGTCCTCTCAGCACAGATCCTGTGCATATGTGTCCTCACCTGAATTGCTTTAATAACACAGTGACAAAAGCAAAAAAATTTTGCCTGGGTGACAGAACTATCATATAGATTTTAACCTTAATACTACTTTTAGAATATCTTCCCCACACCACCTGTGGTGGGCTGTAACTGCTTCCTCCCTTTTACCAGGAGCACCTGGGACTGCTCTGTCACTAATTTCACTGGTGTCATTTCTCTCCCAAAGGAAAAACTAAGGTTGATTCTCCTTTAGATGAGAGTTGACTTCTGTCACATCCCTGGCTATGCAAAGCTATATAGGCTCACCCTGGGATTTTGCAAGACTCTCATCTGTGACCAGTTGCATTTCCATGGGGCTATCAGTTATCTTCCCAGACCAGTGCCTGTTTTGCTTTTCTAGAGGACAAAACAACTGCTCAACCCCTGATGTTCCCGTTGAGGCTTAAGTTGAGGAAGGACAGTGAGCTGTAGGAGAGCATGCTGACCAGCAGTAGCCCAATATCTGTGTTACAGGTCTTAGGGTCTCTTTTCCTTTTTTGTCAAGCATGTTCCCCTAGTTTCTCAAAGACAATAATAAAAAAATTACTTTGGATTGCTTAGGCGTTACACTTTCTGAAATACCACTTGGCAAAAAAGTGGGTTCAGTGATGGCCACTGTTAGCTTGCAATATGTTTTGAAAACCGGCTCTGTAATATACCTCTTGCTTGGTATTTTTATTTTGTTGCTTATTCTGGGTATGCTGATTTGTCCAAACACCCACAGCTGAAGATTATGGGCATTGCAGTAGCAAAGCCTAGCAATTATATCCCCTTTTCTGTGCCAGCCTGAAGGCTAATCCTCATGTCCCTTTGTTTCTCTTCCTTTGTTCCCTGGTAGAAAGGAAAATGCCTCTGGCCTGTCATCTTGGCTTTACTTTTTAAAAGTTTTGTGTGTTTTTCTAAAGATGGACAGAATTTTCCATAGGGGACAGGCACCACATCACGTCTGCAGGACCTCTGTCCTGAGGCAGACAGTGAATTAGTGCATTTCACATGAATGAGAGGCACATGCAGAGAGGGAGAGCAGATCAATGTTTAATTATGCAAATAGTCTTCTAGGCTTTAATAATAAACTGGAATAAACCTGTCAAAACAGCTATGCTGGGAACAGGCAGTGAGTGAGCTGCTGTGCCCAGGTGCTGTGTTAGTGGAGGGGACATGGTGGGTGCAGGTGCAGGGGGTCAGGGTCTAGCTGGTGGCTCCTGGCACTGCTGGAAAGCTGCACCCAGGGGCTGAGCTGCACCCAGCTCTTGCTCACAAAGGGAGAGATGAAGTTTCTGGGTGAATACTCAGCATAGCTGGTTCTGGCTATGGTATAGCTTTGTACAGTGTTGTTATTTAAAGCTCTCTCAGTATTAATTCAGGCTCTGATGTGGGTGTATGAAGACACTTGGCTCTAGTGCTCTCCTGCCAGCTGTGGCTGCAGTGACTTCCATGGTGAGGACTGTGAAGTGAGAGGTACTGCACTCTGACAACCCTGTGTTCGGTAGGGTTTTTGTAATGAGGTGGCCATTTAATTGTGTTGGACTTCATGAGCTTGTGCGGGAATCCAAGTATGGAATTTCCTCTTGGTGAGTGCTTCTCCAGGAGGGTGGGAGTTAGCTCCCTTCTTTGCGGGGCTTCCCTGCGGTTTGTGAGTAGTGTCCTTGGAGGCATGAAGCCTTCTGGAGGATTCAGATACAGGTGCACAAGTGTTGTGATGGTGGAAGAAAAGTACACCCATTTGCAAAACTTGACATGCTTTTAAACATTGTTTCTCTTAACTCTCTAATATGGCACCTTTTCAGTCCTAATTCAAACCTTCATAGCAACGTTCTCACTTCTGCTCATTTTATCCATCCATTTCAGCATCCCTGTGTCTTGCCAAGTTGCTGGTGAGCCCCAGGAAGAAGGAGACGCAGCACGCAGACAGCATGTGCCTCCTGGCAGGGATGAAGCTATTTGACCATTTGAGTGTATTCAAATCCAGAGGAAGGGTAAAAGCTACACACTGGAAAGAAGTTTTAAGGGAACAGATATATATATATATTTTTTTTTTTTTCTTCTTCATCTCTCTTTAAACATTTTCCCAGCAAGGAGTCCCCCCACCCCTTAGTCCTTGCATCCAGTGTGGTGGCAAGGCATACAGTTAATATGGCTGGTGCTCTTCTCTTAATTAAGGTGGTGTTGAAGCCGTGTGGGTCTCCCTTTCCTATGCTGATTTTTGGGATCTCTTCTGCTTTTGTCGTTTTTCCTGTTTCTTTTTTATACCCTGCTGGATCCTCACGTGGGTGAGCAGAAGTGCTCATCCATGAGATGCTCCAGGGGACATGGTAGAGAGGGCACATTTCTTCTGATACCCTGCCTGCCTGGTAGTTGTGTTCAGCATGACTCTTACCTTGTGTAGTTAAGATAATGGAGAAGGAAGAGGAATATCACCTGCTGTTGTGTTAGATTAGGTAATGATTTTCTAGCTCTCACAGGCTATATCAGGTTTGTTTCGGTGCCCACACAGTGCCTTGATTCACTATCAAAAGAAAGTCTTGAATTATGCAAGGAGTAAGGTGTAAGCAGCAGAGCTACTGCCGAGCATGGTTTTACATTGCCTCTGTTGAATATTCATGGTAATCAAAGATCACACAACTTTGTTTTCTAGAGTTAAAATATTTTTTGATAGCCTGGACAATTCCAACTCGCACAATAGGTATTGATACAAATATCAAATAGCTCTTTTACCTGCTCTAAAGCAACCTTTTTTAGGCGGTGGACATAGGGACTGAAAATATGAGTCGTGATAATATCTGGGGTATACCTGACAAAAACAAGCACTTCAAAATGTTAATTTTTATTCTTTGCCAGTTCTTAATTCAAAAGTCTTTGCTCTAATACGGTTCAAAGCCAGATATTTATTACGAGAAGAGCTGTCGTGAGGTGTATGGTACAGTGGGGAGGCAAAAAATGAGAATATTTGTCACTGCAGGTTTGTAGAACTGTCTCGCACTTTAACACTTTCTCGGGGAGGGGGAGGCTTGTTGCATAATGAACACACAGAAAATGTGTCCGGTTGTGAAGGAGGATGCTTAGAAGTGAAATAGGGCCAGTATTTGCCTGTTTGCTTTTATGATATGCTAAGGGACCTGCTTTTCCATTTGGGGTCTGCATGTTTCATTAGTAGGGTTTTGCAGTAGGGAGAGAAGGTAATTGAATACATTTTGGGCTGTGACAATGAGCTCTTCCTTCTAACAGAATGATGTTCTGCTGTTTCCACTCTCAGCTTGCTGACAAGATGATAAAAGGTAGCGTGGTGTGTGCGCCTTGTTAAATAGGTGCTTTACTTCCAAAGGTAGGTAGGTAATTTTAAAAATGCTCTGCTTGAGAAAGGCAACGAGAGGACAGAGCTATGCAACTTTAACGTGCTGATACAGGGAGAGGGATTGATCTTCAATCAGGGAGTGGTTTAGGGGGTAGGCAGGATGTGAGAGCTGGATTTCTGGGCATCCCCTCCTGGTTGGCCTCAGGTGTGGGACAGTCTCATAGGCTTTTGAGGCTG
>NW_010973123.1:6305742-6305986 GCF_000737465.1 Haliaeetus leucocephalus | reverse complement strand
GGGTTTCACCAGTCCTGGGTCCAGCGTTGGTCCAGCCAGCATAGAGGTCCAGTTCCGGAGGGCGCGCACTGAGAACTCCTTCTCCCTTCTTTTATAGTGTGTTAGTTGATGATCTCAACATGCGCAGTTCCCACACCTGGGGTTCTCTGGAATCAGTCAGTGAGCTTTGGTTGGGGGGGGTTCATTGTGGAGTTGCCTCTCTTTTCCTGCTGGCATGACCACTTAAGATAGAAGCACAGTCCCA